>NW_027467782.1:2500982-2559642 GCF_004210375.1 Tachypleus tridentatus | reverse complement strand
CTTTCACTGCTCTCGCAGAACTCGATCCTGCCATCTTCTGTAAGCCATGAATAGATGACTGTGTAGCAGAAGTAACTGACTGTTTTATACAAGCAGATGCTCAATGTATTCCTAAAACCTCGACACGTTTCCCACAATATCCTCGTCCGTGGTGGAATTCTGCCTGCCATATGGCACGAAAGGCTCCAAAACAGGCCTAGGATACTTTCTGTAGATATTTCACACTTTCGAATCGCATCGCTTTCCACCAGGCCCGTGCACATGCTCAGTGGATAAGACGTCAAATCAGAAGGAATCATGGATTAAGTTCACAACCAGCATATCTTCTACTACTAGTTCCAAAGTCATAGGGGATAACATTCAAAAGGTTCAGTGGGCAATATATTCTGTCCCCTTCTCGATCTTGCTGATACCTGGAGCATCACCGATACTCTAGAGGAAGCTTTTGCCGGGTATCTAGCTCTTCTACTTCTTCCTCCACCTTCTTAGTCATCAAGACTCGGACAGAGCAATCACCTCTTTCCTTTTGAGCTAATTCTCTCTGTGACTATAATCGTCTCTTTACACTAGTGGGACTCAAACTTGCCTTTCGTTGGTCTGGCAGTACATCAGTTGAATCTGATAATAAACACTATGAGATGCTGCGCCATCTATCTCCTGCTTCTCTTGCTATTCTTCTGATTGTTTTAACCAGATCTCGCAGAAGAATGTTTTCCTGATGCCTGATGTCAAGCTATTGTCATACTTTTCTTTAAGCCTGGGAAGGATCCCAAGATTCCTTAAAATTACCATCCAGTTGCTTTGACGAGTTGTCTCTGTAAGACCTCAGAGAGGAAAGTTAATGCTCGTCTTGTTTGGTTTCTCGAATCAAACAACCTCCTCTTGCCCACAGAGTGTCGGTTCCGACGACAGCGTTCCACCGTGGACCACCTGGTTCGACTTGAAACATCAATCAGAGAAGCCTTTCTCAAATGACAACATCTTGTATCAATATTCTTTGACATTGAGAAGGCTTATGATACAACATGGAGTATGGCATTTTGCGAGACCTCCATATATATGGGTCACGTGACCATTTGCCCATTTGTATTTAAACAAATTAAATGGACAAGAGATTCCAAGTTCGTGTGGGTTTGACACTTTCTCATTCTTTTCTATAGGAACTTGGAGTCCTTCAAGGCTATGTTTTAAGTGTCACACTTTCCAGTATAAAATTAATGCCATCACTAAACAACTCCCTCTCACTATTGACTGTGTCCCTGAGACAAAGTTCTTGGGGCTTCTCTTTGACTGTAAGCTGATCTTTATACCACACATCAAGCAGATATGGGTCAAATGCACAAGAGCACTGAACATTCTCTGTGTCCTCTCTTCTACCACTTGAGAAGCTGGTCAGTGTTCTATGCTAAACATATATCGTGCTCTTATTCTATCAAAACTCGACTATGGATCACTGGTCTCTAGCTCTGTTAGGACCTCGGCTTTAAAATACTGTATCCCATTAATAATCAAAGACTTCAGCTCTGCACCAGGGTTTCCTGTACTTCCCAGTTCAGAGCTTATACAAAGAGTCTCATGAACCTTCTTTGCACGTCCGCCATTTGGAACTGTCTTTACTATGTGCTTAGAAACTTCATTCCTCACCAAAGCATCCCATCTGAAGTTGTGTTTTTCTTCCTCAGTGGGCCTTACTTTTTTCAGAATAAACGATCTACCATTGCTGCTTTTAGCTGGATGAATTTGGTCTGTCTTTGGATAACATTGGGGTATCCTCTGGTCATCCTATCCCGCCATTGCTTCTTACAGTTTTTAAGTAATTTGTAGTGAGCAACGCGACAACAAACATTTCCAAATAAAACCCTATATTGGACTTTGGCCGTCTTGCCTCAGTAGGGATCGGAAAGAGGAAGTTGTTCTAACTAGACTACGCATTGGTCACAATTTTTAATTCATCGTTTTCTTTTATCGGGAACTGATGCACCAGTGTAACACTATGTGACAGTGTTAAGCCACATTTTACTTTCTTGTCGTCGTTACGACTCTCAACGACGGCACCATTTTAAACATGTTCTGTCCTGAGGTTTATCTATAGCATTAGACAAAGTTATTGGTGATGGTAACACTGTCCACCTTGGTAATGTTTTTAGTTTTTTAAAGGCCATTACTCTTTTTAATTTACACATTAGACCTTTTTTACTGTGATTCCCTTTAAGAATCAAAGACCGTCTAGCTCGATTGAAATTAGAAAACATAAGATTTAAAATCGTTCCTGGTTATTACACTGATTTAAATCTCTTTAGACAAAATTTAATACTAGGCATTATACCTCCAAATTTTAACTATGTTATTCGATTCTGAGAGACAAAACAGTTAATTATATACGGTTTGATCGGGCAATGTAGGATATTCTCTTCATACATTCGGCCCAGCATGACCAGGTGGTTAAGGAACTCGACTCGTAATCTGAGGGTCGCGGGTTCGAATTCCCGTCACACAAACATGCTCGCCCTTTCAGCCGTAGGGACGTTATAATGTGACTGTCAATTCCACTAATCGTTGGTAAAAGAGTTGACGGTGGGTGATGATGACTAGCTGCCTTCCCTCTAATCTTACACTGCTAAATTACGGAGGGCTAGCGCAGATAGCCCTCGTTTAGCTTTGCGCGAAATTAAAATAAACAAATAAACAAACTTCATCATAGTTTCAGGTTCAGTTGGGTCAGCTGAATAATCGACAGTAATTCCAAAAAACTTCCTTACTTCGTGTTCAGGGACCGACTTCTAACCCAGAAATATTGATTATTAAATAGAATTCTTTAATGTTCTTACGACTTACCAAATAGTGTACACATGTATCTTCCAATGAAGATCTGACACTAGGTTGAATGATTTTTTGCAAGCTCATTGTGATTCTCTGAAAAAAAAAAAAACCTTTAATAATTGGTAACCTGTTTTCCTGTAACTCTCGTTCTAAACGTCAAAGTTCCGATTAATGCCTCATTACGAGTTATATTGAAGTTAATATAAACTTTTCGTGTAGGTTTTTTTCCTACTTAGGTGGCGTCAGTTTATAGATAATGTAAACAGTTATTTCTTAATATCATTTTAGTTTATTTATACTTGACGTATATGTTCCTTTAATAGTCAAGCATTATTATGTAACTTCTGGTACGCATTCATTAGATGTGCTCAATTTTTATTCATATTATTTGTATGTAAATCCTACATGAAATTTTATAAAATTATTATTTTCTTGTCGTGAGGAATTTGAAAATAGTGTAAAATACATCAGTTCTTCCTTTCTTAAAGAAATTTTTATAATCGATACAAACTTTACTACTAAACTTCCATGTGTCTTACTTTTCTTGTTGCACTGAACAACAATATTATTAATCCATCTAAAATATTTAGTGATTTGATTCATACTATAACCCAACCCTAATATTGACCGAATAATAGTTTCACGATTAGCTATTTCACCATAATATTAATATTATATTTTATTCATAACTACAACTCATTAAATCAGTCAGATAATAATATTTATCTATATTACCAACCGTATTTAAAATTATATGCCGTCAATATAACGTACTACATAATTCATACACAATGAATGTTTCTCAAAGCAATAATACTGTCATCAAACAGTAACTTCATTATCATAATCGTATATCATAAGATATATTACTAAATCCAATACACTCAAATCGCGTTGTACGTCAGCAAATATCCTGCTGTGTCACTGGGGAATGTAAAGTTTATTTTGTATATCCTCGTCCTGTTTGTCAGTTTATCCTTCATCAGTTAAACATTCATACTGATGCAGTTGATAACATTTTACCATCTTTAACCTGACTGGGCTTATTTGTTTTATGATTCTATATGGTTCTTTCCACAATTTCGCCAGCTTTATAGTGTTTCCTATTTTAACTTTGGGACTGTATAACATGCAGTAACTAAAAAGACACAGTTAAACTTGACATTCTCCTTAAGTTATTGCAATTGTATTTCCTTCCTTATTTTTGAATTTCGCGCAAAGCTACACGATGCTTACTTGCTCTAGGCGTCCATAATCTAACAGTGTAAGACTATAGGGAAAGGAGCTAGTTACCACCACCCACAGCCAACTCTTGGAATACTTTTTTATCAACAAAGAGTGGGGTTTACCGTCAGTCATAACGTCCTCATGGCTGAAAGGGCGAGCATGTTTGGTGTGACTGGTATTCGAATCCACGAGCCTCGAATTACGAGTCGAGCGTCTTAACTATCCGGCCATGCCGGGCAGTTATTCTAAAGTAGAGCCTTGTTTTCTCTTCTCGCAGTCTATGCATGGTTCATAATATCTTTAATAGTTCTTCTGGTATTCAACTGAAAGAATGTTTTACTTATCTTAAAGCTAAGTGTGCTGAAAATGAAATGTCATGATTCATTTTTATTACTTTAGTTTTCTATTTACGTATTACAAGTATCTGCAATATTGTTATTGTCAGTCTTTTCACGCAAGTCAGAGTCCAAAGTGTACTCTAGATGTTCTAACTGTAGTATTCCGTTCCTTAAAGTTTTCTTTCACCTTTATACAGGTTCGTTTGTTTGTTTTAAACTTCGCGCAAAGATACATGATTTGTGTATCTTAGACTGAAAATGTATTTCTGACAGATACTCACCTGTCACATTTTCACCCTTCCTTTATTGCATCTTTTTCTGCCTGATCTCAAAATGATGGTTGAATTCAAAGGGAGTCAACCGTACTAGGAGAATGTCACACTCCTGTTAGTTCCCAAAATAGTTTGGTTTAGAGGAACCACTAAAATGTTATTTCCCACATCATTTCAACAAAAAATCCATTCTCTAGTATCGAGGACATACAACAGATCCCAGATTTTGTTACCCTGACAACAAGTCAACACTTGTAAGATAAAAGTTTCTGGAGTAACACAATTTGAAACGAGAGGAAGAGACTTAGAGGCTAGAAAAATAACTGTCATTGTTTACTCTTAATATAATTTTCGTTGGAAGTTACATTTATTGTACATTTTCTACGTACTGCTAGTCAGACTTAGATAATACTTCTCACAATGTCTTCTTATTATATAACGAACTGATACGTGATAAGTCGGTAAAACCGCTTGTTCCTAATTCGTCCGCCAAGGCATTATACAGACAGCTGTATCTATTATAGAATAAGTGGTGGTCCCAAATATCTACGGGTACTTGCGCGACAGTGGAAAGCCACGTTATACAATTAGAGGGTTTATCCTTTATTTTGAATTGTGACACTAAAGGAGGAAAAATTAAGACTTTCTTTAGTTTCTGGGTTAGAAAGTAAAAAAAAATTATAGTATAAATACCAGATAATAAGAATATACAAGATTTGTTATTTTGTTATAAGGACTAGAAATATTTTAAAGAACTGTTTGATACATTACCTAAAGCGAAAATGTTTGTTTGTTTTTGAATTTCGCACAAAGCTAGCCGTCCTTAATTTAGCAGTGTAAGACTAGATGGAAGGCAGCTAGTCATCACCACCCACCGCCGACTCTTGGGTTACTATTTTATTAACGAATAGTGGGTTTGGCCGTCACATTATGACGCCCCCACGGCTGAAAGGGTGAGCATGTTTGGCGTGATGGGGATGCGAACCCGCGACCCTCAGATTACGAGTCGCACGCCTTAACACGCTTGGCCATGCCGGGCCAAGCGAAAATGTTAGGACTGCAACAAATAATAAATATATTTTCTCGAACAAATTTGAATTAACAACATCAGGCATTCCTCTATATGTATAAAGAAATATCCAGATACAGTTTTCCGAACTTTCGGCAGTATAGGTGAATATTGTGTTAAGTAAGCTGAAGATTTTTTATCAAATCGGACATAAGGTAAGGGTTAATCATTATACGTTGAATAATGTTCATCTTAAGGCATAGATCTGTAAAGAAAAAAGTTTTTCTTATTTTAAAGAAAAATAAGTTTTTATTCGAATTTTAAAAATATACATAATTTACTTTTGTATTTCAACTGAAAAGTAACACTACTTTCTTCAGAACGTCATAACAAAAAATATCCTCATGAACGTTCACTACATATGAAGAAAAGCAAGTGAAGAGGAACATTGAAAAACAAACAGTTAAAGATCTCCGCTAAGTATTCTCATCCTGAAATTACATTTGAAAATAATGAATAATGATATATAAAATACACAAAATATATATAGAGAGGAATCGCTATACTACATTTTTTATTATTTACACAAACAGTAAGTTTATATTTGTTTACATTTGCATTTCCTTTCCAATGAGCTTTTTCAAATTAAGTTTTAAACTGATGTTGTTTATATTCTAATGGAGGTTCGTGATCCAAAACACACCAGATAGGTAAATGATTACAGTTTAAACCAAAGCCTGCATTAAAATGTAAGTGTTTAGTACCCATCCACAATCCTGTGTATCTACGATTGTTCTCTCCCGGCCAAACTCAATCTGTAGTCATTTTGTTTTCCTGGTGTTAATTTGATTTCCTAATTTGTGGTACTACAGAGTGTTCAGAAAGTCACTGTGCAGTTTTGTAATCATATTTTATTCAGTCTATTTCAAGCCAGCAACTGATAGCGGTGTTTAGAAACAAAATAAGAAGGATCCAGGCCTGTATTGATGCCAATGGGGATCACTTTCAATATTGTTTATAATTGTCATTCATATTTACCTCCTGTATTCTATATTGAAACATGTCTGTTACTAAATATATAAGTGCACAGTGACTTTCCGAACACCCTGTATTTGTTTCTTATCTTTAGCCAATCTCGTCAATAGATAGGTAAATAAAACCAGCTAATGGTTTTCTAGTAAAGTCTACTTATAACTCATTTAATGATGAAACTCTTTAAAATCAACTTGCTACTTGGATTTGAGGTCTTTAGGATTAAAATTTTAATATCGTATGACTATGTTATGAAACAAATCAAAGGTTTTGTTTGATTGTTTTAGAACAAAGACCACATTGGGCCATTTTTCTTTGTCTACTGTAGCAAAATGAACCCGAATTTTAGATAAACTTGTCGTTGTTTCACCAAGGAAGGACTATAAATTCCACAGAAGGTTAACACAACTTAATAAGTTTTTATTTGTTTGTTTGTTTTGAATTTCGTGCACAACTACACGTTTGTTATCTGTGTTAGCCGTCCCTAATTTAGCAGTGGAAGGCAGCTTGTCATCACTATACACTGTGAAGTATTAGGTACTATTTTACCAACAAATAATAGTGGGAGTGACAGTCACATTATTACGCCTCCATGGCTGAGGGCGAGCATGTTTGGTGCGAATGAGGATGCGAACTCGCGACTCTCAGATTACAAGTCGCAGCCTTAACCCACCTGGCCATGCCGGGCCGCGTCAATATACATCATATTTATTCAGTTATATGTAGTGCATTCAAGAACAACCTGTAGCATGTTCCTGGAAAAGGTAATTTTATATATTTACTATTAATTCTTTTGTACATCACCAGTTTGATACAAAATAGATTTGGTTTTCAGTGTTTCCTCTCATTTTGAACAAGATTTTTACGCTGGTATAAATAATATAAAAACTAAAAGAAAAAAGGTTCAAAGATAAACCTACTCTACACTTGTCTGAAAGAAGTTAAAGTTTGGCGGTTGTTGAGGATTTCTTCTTGCTTTTGGTATACATCGTTATTTAGTTTTGAAACACGTGTTTTAATCTAACCAGTGACTTAATTAAAGGACTAAACTCTAATTGGCCCTTGGTCAGAACTTTAGTCCTTTTATTGGACAGGCCATGATTAAGCATACTGGAAAGGTTTATTAGGATGTTTACACACCTAGAGATAAAGAAATTGGAAAGATATATAGAAGCAGAAGAAGAGATACTTGTTTGTGAAATAGTTAGAAGACGATGAAGAATAGTGTTTTGGATGACAAGCAGAGGGTAAGATAATGCAAAATGGAGATTTCAAAATAAATACTTAGTAGGAAGAATGAATGAAGATTGGGATCTCATATACATAGCAAGGGAATGAAGAATAAAGATATCGATGTCGAAAAGTTAAAAGGTACGTGAAAAATAAAGGTATGGATTCCAGACTTTTATAAATTATAACTAATTTATTTATGAAATTCAAGTAGCAAGACTAAGAAGAATAAAGATGTGGGCGGGATGTGGTGGGTTACACAACGTAGAACAGAGATTTGGATATTAGATATATAGAAGAAGAAAAAGAGAGATTTGTTTGTGAAATAGTTAGTAAGACGATGAAGAATACGGACCTGGATGGCAAGCGGTGGGTAACATAATGCAAAATGGAAATTTGAGTTATAAATTCTTAATAAAAAAGAATGATTGACGATTTGGATCTCATATACATGACAAGAAAGTGCAAAATAAAGATATGGATGTGGAACAGTTAAAAGGTACGTGAAAAATAAGTATATATATGCCAGATTTTATAAAATTATGTTGAATATATCTGTGAACTTCAAATAAGAAGACTAACAAGAATAGATATGTGGGCGGGAAATGGTGGGTTATACAACGTAGAACAGATATTTCGATATTAGATATGTAGAAGGTGAAGAAGAGAGATTCGTTTGTCAAATAGTTAGCAAGACGATGGAGAATAGAGTCCTGGATGTTAAGCAGTGGGTAAGATAATGCAAAATGGAGATTTGAAGAATAAATTGTTAGAAAAGGTATAAATAGAGATTTAGACCTGAAATACTTAGGAAAGCTATGAAGAGATGTAAATGTCACACAGTTAAAAGGTACGTGAAAAATAAGAAAATGGATGCCAGATGTTTATAAAATTATGTCGACTATATCTGTGAAATTCAAATAAGAAGACTAAAAAAAACAGAGATTTGGGTGGGAAGTGGAGTGTTATACAACATGGAATAGAGATTTGTATATTAGATATATAGAAGGAGAAGAAGCGAGATTTGTTTGTTAAATAGTTAGCAAGACGATGAAGAATAGGGTCCTTGATGTCAGGCAGTGGGTAAGATAATGCAAGATGTAGATTTGAGGAATAAATACTTAGTAAAAAAAATGAATGAAGGTTGGAATCTCATATACATAGCAAGGGAATGAAGAATAAAGATATGGATGTCGAGCAGTTAAAAGGTACGTGAAAAATAAATATATGGATGCCAGATTTTTTAAAAATTATGACACATATATCTATGAAATTCAATTAGCAAGATTAACAAGAGTAGAGATCTGGGCGGCAAGTGGTAGGTTATACAACGAGGAATAGAGATTTGGATATTAGATGTATAGAAGATGAAGAAGAGAGATTTGTTTGTCAAGTAGTTAGCAAGACGATGAAGAATAGGGACCTGGATATCAAGCGGTGGGTAAGATGATGCAAAATCGAAATTTGAGTTATAAATACTTAGTAAAAGGAGTGAATGACGATTTGGATCTCAAATTCATGGCAAGTGAGTGAAGAATAAAGATATGTATATGGAACAGTTAAAAGGTACCTGAAAAATAAATATATGGATACCAGATTTTTATAAAATTATTTCGAATATATCTGTAAAATTCAAATAAGAAGACTAACGAGAAAAGAGATGTGGGCGGGAAGTGGTGGGTTATACAACGTGGAATAAAGATTTGGATATTAGATATATAGAAGGAGAAGAAGATAGATTTGTTTGTGAAATAATTAGCAAGACGAAGAAGAATAGGGTCCTGGATGTCAAGCAGAGGGAAAAATAATGCAAAATGGAGGTCTGAGGAATGAATAAATACCTAGAAAAAGGTATGAAAGAGATTTAGGTCTCAAATACTTCGCAAGGCTATGAAGAATGGATATGTGGATGTCACGCAGTTAAAGGGTATGGGAAAAATAAAGATATGGATGTGAAGCATTTAAAGGTACGTGAAAAATAAGTATATGGATGCCAGATTTTTATAAAATTATGTCGAATATATCTTTGAAATTCAAAAAAGAAGACTAACAAGAATAGATATGTGGGCGGAAAGTGGTGGGTTATACAACGAGGAATAGAGATTTGATATTAGATATATAGAAGATGAAGAAGAGAGATTTGTTTGTCAAGTAGTTAACAAAATGATGAAGAATAGGGACCTGGATAACAAGTGGTGGGTAAGATAATTCAAAATCGAAATTTGAGTTATAAATACTTAGTAAAAAGAGTGAATGACAATTTGGATCACATATACATGGCAAGGGAGTGAAGAATAAAGATATGGAAGTGTAACAGTTAAAAGGTACGTAAAAATAAGTATATGGATGCCAGATTTTTATAAAATTATGTCGAATATATCAATGAAATTCAAATAAGACAACTAACAAAAATAGAGATGTGGGCGGGAAGTTGTGTGGTACACAACGTAGAAGAGAGATTTGATATTAGATATATAGAAGGTCAAGAAGAGAGATTCGTTTGTCAAATAGTTAGCAAGACGTGAAGAATAGGGTCCTGGATGTCAAGCAGTGTGTACGATAATGCAAAATTGAGATTTGAAGAATAAATACTTAGAAAAAGGTATGAACAGAGATTTAGATCTCAAATGCTTAGCAAGGCTATGAAGAATGGAGATGTGGATGTCACACAATTAAAAGGTATGTGAAATATAAAGGTATGGATGGCAGATTTTATAAAATTATGTCGAATATATCTGTGAAATTCAAATAAAAAGACTAACAAGAATAGAGATGTGGGAGGAAGTGGTGGGTTATACAACGTAGAACAGAGATTTGATATTAGATATATAGAAGGTGAAGAAGAGAGATTTGTTTGTTAAATAGTTAGCAAGACGATGAAGAATAGGGTCCTGGATGTCAAGCAGTGGATAAGATAATGCAAAATGGAGATTTCAGGAATAAATTTTAGAAAAGGTATGAACAGAGATTTGATCTCAAATACTTAGGAAAGCTATGAAGAATGGAGATGTAAATGTCACACAGTTAAAAGGTATGTGAAATATAAAGGTATGGATGGCAGATATTTATAAAATTATGTCGAATATATCTGTGAAATTCAAATAAGAAGACTAACAAGAATAGAGATGTGGGCGGAAAGTGGTGGGTTATACAACGTGAAATAGTGATTTGGATATTAGATATATAGAAGCAGAAGAAGAGATATTTGTTTGTGAAATAGTTAGAAGACGATGAAGAATAGTGTTTTGGATGACACTATTTTGGAGAGATTTCAAGAATAAATACATAAAAAAGGTATGAATAGAGATTTAGATCTCAAATACATAGCAAGGCTATGTAGAATAGAGATGTGGATGTCACACAGTAAAAGATATGTGAAAAATAAAGATATGGATGTGAAGCATTTAAAGGTACGTGAAAAATAAGTATATGGATGCCAGATTTTTATAAAATTATGTCGAATATATCTGTGAAATTCATGTAGCAAGAATAATAAGAATAGAGATGTGGGCGGGAAGTGGTGGGTTATACCACGTAGAAGAGAGATTTCGATATTAGATATATAGAAGATGAAGAAGAGAGATTTGTTTGTCAAGTAGTTAACAAAATGATGAAGAATAGGGACCTGGATAACAAGTGGTGGGTAAGATAATTCAAAATCGAAATTTGAGTTATAAATACTTAGTAAAAAGGGTGAATGACAATTTGGATCACATATACATGGCAAGGGAGTGAAGAATAAAGATATGGAAGTGTAACAGTTAAAAGGTACGTAAAAAATAAGTATATGGATGCCAGATTTTTATAAAATTATGTCGAATATATCTTTGAAATTCAAATAAGAAGACTAACAAGAATAGATATGTGGGCGTAAAGTGGTGGGTTACACAACGTAGAATAGAGATGTAGATATTAGATATATAGAAGGTCAAGAAGAGAGATTCGTTTGTCAAATAGTTAGCAAGACGTGAAGAATAGGGTCCTGGATGTCAAGCAGTGTGTACGATAATGCAAAATTGAGATTTGAAGAATAAATACTTAGAAAAAGGTATGAACAGAGATTTAGATCTCAAATGCTTAGCAAGGCTATGAAGAATGGAGATGTGGATGTCACACAATTAAAAGGTATGTGAAATATAAAGGTATGGATGGCAGATTTTTATAAAATTATGTCGAATATATCTGTGAAATTCAAATAAAAAGACTAACAAGAATAGAGATGTGGGAGGGAAGTGGTGGGTTATACAACGTAGAACAGAGATTTCGATATTAGATATATATAGAAGGTGAAGAAGAGAGATTTGTTTGTTAAATAGTTAGCAAGACGATGAAGAATAGGGTCCTGGATGTCAAGCAGTGGATAAGATAATGCAAAATGGAGATTTCAGGAATAAATTTTTAGAAAAAGGTATGAACAGAGATTTGATCTCAAATACTTAGGAAAGCTATGAAGAATGGAGATGTAAATGTCACACAGTTAAAAGGTATGTGAAATATAAAGGTATGGATGGCAGATATTTATAAAATTATGTCGAATATATCTGTGAAATTCAAATAAGAAGACTAACAAGAATAGAGATGTGGGCGGAAAGTGGTGGGTTATACAACGTGAAATAGTGATTTGGATATTAGATATATAGAAGCAGAAGAAGAGATATTTGTTTGTGAAATAGTTAGAAGACGATGAAGAATAATGTTTTGGATGACACTATTTTGGAGAGATTTCAAGAATAAATACATAAAAAAGGTATGAATAGAGATTTAGATCTCAAATACATAGCAAGGCTATGTAGAATAGAGATGTGGATGTCACACAGTAAAAGATATGTGAAAAATAAAGATATGGATGTGAAGCATTTAAAGGTACGTGAAAAATAAGTATATGGATGCCAGATTTTTATAAAATTATGTCGAATATATCTGTGAAATTCATGTAGCAAGAATAATAAGAATAGAGATGTGGGCGGGAAGTGGTGGGTTATACCACGTAGAAGAGAGATTTCGATATTTGATATATAGAAGGTGAAGAAGAGAGATTCGTTTGTCAAATAGTTAGCAAGACGATGAAGAGTTGGGACCTGGATATCAAGCGGTAGGTAAGATAATGCAAAATGGAACTTTGAATTATAAATACCTAATAAAAATAATGAATGACGATTTGTATATCATATATATGGCAAGGGAGTGAAGAATAAAGATATGGATGTGTAACAGTTAAAAGGTACGTAAAAAATAAGTATATGGATGCCAGAGTTTTATAAAATTATGTCGAATATATCTTTGAAATTCAAATAAGAAGACTAACAAGCATAGATATGTGGGCGTAAAGTGGTGGGTTACACAACGTAGAATAGAGATGTAGATATTAGATATATAGAAAAAGAAGATGAGAGATTCGTTTGTCAAATAGTTAGCAAGACGTGAAGAATAGGGTCCTGGATATCAAGCAGAGGGAAAAATAATGCAAAATGGAGATCTGAGGAATAAATACTTAGAAAAAGGTATGAATAGAGATTTAGATCTCAAATACTTAGCAGGGTAATGTGTGTGTTTTGATAATATTTGCAAAAACAATAGTAAAATAAAACTTGAGGAAATATATATATACATCGAAGAATTTCCCGACACCCTTTTGATTTTGGAAAACTTATATTTTATATAAAATATTCCAGAATATATATATATTTAGTATTTCATAAATTAAGCAAAGCTAATACGGAATTTTAGTTGATGGAATAGGTATATTTTTAATCATTTTTCCGCATAATTTCCTTGCTATTTAATAAAACCTAAATAATTTTGTAACGTTGTTAGCATTTTATTTACGGTTTTAACTTAGGATATTTTAAATGTTTTAATTATTCAAAGTATTAGAGTCAGATATATTACGATTTCACTTCTAAATAGCAATAGAGGTCGTATCTGCTTGTTATCTTCATATCATTTCATTTACAACAAATAAGGAAATTTTCTCGCTGCGCCCCGGCATGGCCAAACGTGTTCGCATCCCGGTCGCGCCAAACATGCTCGCCCTTTCACCCGTGGGGGCGTTATAGTGTTACGGTCAATCCCACTATTTTCTCATAAACCAAAACACAAATAAAACATTTTTTTATGCTAAAGCTAAACATAAAAGCACGTTTTACAGATCAAATCCGGTAATAACCCAGTATGTGATTTCGAGTTAACTATGTTAACTTACGGTCATCGTCAGGTTCACAAAGAAGGTCGAAACGTTGTTCGCTCCTCTATTAGTATCTTCTCTATCCATTCCAGCCGTTTTAAATATATAATTTTCTCTATAAGTGGGTTTTCTCGTCATCACGGTTCATGAATATTTTGTCAAATATACATCACATTTTTAAATTTACACAATCTCTTACTTATTTAAATCTCGAACATAGATGAGCTAAAATACTGTTTGTGTATTTTAATCCGAATTGCTACATTAGCGCCATCTCTTGCTTAAAATGATTCTATATATGACATTTTATTATAAAAACATATTTTAGTCTTGAAAACAATTCTTGTAATTTTAGATCAACGTTAAGCCGAAGTTCAACACTAAATGATGCCATTTACTATAAACAGTTTTATAATACTGTTGATTAACTGCGACGCTGACATTTCTTTTATATGTGGTTTCTCGCTAATTTGCATAATAAAAATATTTTCTCACACATTTGCACACGCACGAAGATAAGTAATATCTAGGTGCACACCTTCAGTGTGGGTGCAACATCTCGGTGTTTAGGGTCTTTTTTCTTGGTGTTATGGTGGTTACTCTTCTTTACTTTCTAGTTTCTCACTATATTTCACACACGTGGATAAGTAATACCTAGGTGCACACCTTCAGTCTGGGTGCAACATCTCGGTGTCTAGGTTCTTTTTCTTAGTGTTATGGTGGTTACTCTTCTTTACTTTGTAATTTCACTATATTTCTCATTGAAAAGATGTGACACACGTGGATAAGTAATACCTTGGTGCACACCTTCAGTCTGGGTGCAACATCTCGGTGTCTAGGTTCTTTTTCTTGGTGTTATGGTGGTTACTCTTCTTTACTTTGTAATTTCTCACTATATTTCTCATTGAAAAGATGTGTACACACGTGGATAAGTAATACCTTGGTGCACACCTTCAGTGTGGGTGCAACATCTCGGTGTTTAGGTTCTTTTTTCTTGGTGTTATGGTGGTTACTCTTCTTTACTTTGTAGTTTCTCACTATATTTCTCATTAAAAAGATGTGCACACACGTGAATAAGTAATAATACCTTCATGTTGTATGTGTACAAAGTTTTAAGTTTCTAGGTTCTTTTCTCTTGCAGATATGTGGGGTCACACACAAACCTAAAGCCTCGGACTTTTATTATTGTGGGTCAGTTTGTTGCTACATGACAACACTTTAAAATATGTTTTACAACTCACGGATTAAACATTTGATTAATTGATTCATTAAAATCGATAAATATACAACATTCATACATATATTACATAAAACAAAATTAATGCAAGGATAGTAAGATAGTAAATGAAAATATGAATGTTAATACAGGGTCTTTTAGGCTAAGCGTTTCGAAGACATATCCAACAGGACTTGATAATCCCTGAACATAATTAGAGGCGCTTAGGTCAGATATTCTTGGCCCAAAACAGCGAGATTGATGAAATGGTAACGTGAGATAAAGAAAACATAGAGTACTTTTTTAGTTTTTCTGTCACTCATAATTATGATTAATTAATAACAATTGTACTTTTTTAACGGAAACTTTAACAATTGTTCATGAAGAAACTATTGCATAATATATATAAATTTAGAATATCATCACATGTTGCATATTCTTCCAGAAGTTACCGTACACTGGGAAGGTATAAATGATTTACTTTGTTTTTCATACAAACATACAAGAGGATTATATGTGCTAGCCGTCCCAAATTTAGCAATGTAAGACTACAGGGAAGAGAGCAAGTTATCACCATCCCACCTCTTGAATTACTCTTTTAACAACGAATATTGGGCTTGACCGTCAAATTAATTACTTGTAAATATCATGTTACGAACAAAACTAAACAATAATAAAATATTGACTCTCGAAATAAATTAACAACATATGCACTTAACAGTACTTTTATGTTATAACATGAGTATTCATGTCAAACGAATTCTCAAATCCTTCCAGTTGTTCTCGAAAATACATTAATAAACGAACATGCTGCTAAAAGGGTATGTATTCAAAATTATCATCTTATCTATAGATAACACGAAATTTAATTATTTTAGACAAAAATAACCATTGGGGTGTCCCAAATGGAACTCAACTTTGGAAGCGGTGTAGATTGCTATTTATATTCATACAATTATGTTAAAAAGTCAAAATTTGTCCCTCTATGATGATTATAAGTGAGTGAAGTATTTTATAAAATATTACAAATAATTTTATTGATTTTACTTGTGCTATATATACCATATAAAATATTATTATTGATAATATTTTTATTTGTTATTATAAGCAAGCTAACTTCTATTTTTTAACTTTGTTATATGATAAATATGCGACATAAAAATATAAAACAATGGACTATCCAAACATAGATATTCATGAAGGTCTAAGGAGGAAAATGTAACAACTTTTGAAACAAATATAGCCTGAAATGTGCCATGATGCAAATAAGATGAAAAATCTTATTATGTTTCTTTGTCACTTGATTCAAACTGGTTCTCAGATGTTCGAACCAACACAAAATGTCAAAGATTTTGTAAACATGCACTCAGAGTAGACACATTTTAGAGAAGAGATTACAAGTGTCGATGTCAACCTCCTTGTATACATTGTACCAACTGTGCACTAATACATAAACCTATAGCTACAACATAAATTTCGTAGGAAATTATATATAATGATATACATATCAACTTCAGTAATAAATTTTATTGAATAAAGAAAGAACTGAACCACACGCTACATCACAGATGTTTATACTTTGAAATTTCAACTAAATACCAAATCCATATATATATCAGTATCCCGAGATAACAAATCAACTAACAAGTTATGTGTCCATATATTTATATATGTTAAGTCAGGTAAAGTAAGAGTTTCTTAATGATTGTTTCACTATACAGAACAGCAGTGTTTTGTATCGTTTTAATACTTATTTGTTTGATTTTGTTCACAGTGGACTCTTTTTATCTAACGGAAAAACTTTTTATCTTGTACACAGTCAGCTTAATGTTTGTTTTGAAGTAATCCTACATGATTTACATATTGTCTGTTATTCATTATGAACTAAATAAAATTATTCATAATTTATCAGGTCATCTCATAAGTGATGTCCGAAATTTCAATACAGAAAGTGCATCATCATTTCAGAAGGTTTTAATGACTAAAATATGTCGTAGGACGTGTATAAAAATGTTGAGACAAATAAAAGAAACTATCACAACTCTACTTTTTCAGATCATTTATCAGATAAACCCTTATAAAGATGGATGTGTCTGAGGAGCACATAAGGCAAAAAATGCTTTATGAGTTTAAAAAAAGCAATAGTGCAGCAGAAACCACAAAAACATTCAAAGTGTTTTGGTGCGGAGTCTCTCAATGAAAGTAAACGTTGAACGTAGTTTAAGAAGCTTAGATCAGGTGACTACAGCTTAAGTTTAATGATGACTTGCTGCTGGCTGCACTTGATGAAGACTGTGCTGTAACATTTGAAGAACTAACACAGAAGATTAATTCAACAGTTCACTGTCATCTGCAACAACTTGGAAATGTATCAAAACTTGAAAAATGGGTCCCCAATGATCTGATAGAAGCCAACCTTAGAGCAAGAATGGATATTTGCACTTCTCTGCACTCGTGTGAACGTAACTCACATTTTTGGACAGGTTAGTGACTGGAGATGAAAAATGGAATATTATAAAATGTTAAGAGCCGCACATAATGACTCAGTTCAGGTAAACTGGCTAAAGCACAGCCCAAAATGGACCTCCACCATAGGAAAGTCTTGTTAATATTGCATAACTTCAAGTCATAATGGGTGCTGAATAAATTACTGAACTAGGGTCACATACTCTAATGGGTCCTTCTACACAGTTTAGCATTTCTTCTTCTGTCATTTCCACATAAGTACGTTGATCACTTGACACTGAAATATATTGGTTGCTATTTTATACAGTTAGAGCTATGAATGGCTTAAAGCTAATGATTAGGGTAAGATTTTATATAATTTAAACATTCTATCGTTTGCTTTCAAAGGTATCTCTATAAACATTCTTTGTGTATACTTTACTGCGGCTGTTTTTTACATCAGCCTATCTATAATACATATATTGTTTGTTTGTTTTTGAGAGCTATCTGTGCTAGTCGTCCCTAATTTAGCAGAGTAAGACTAGACGGAAGGCATCTAGTCATCGGCTGAAAGGGCGAGCATGTTTGGCGCGAAGGGGATGCGAACCCGCGACCTACTTGAGTGGGTGGATCTGGCACCACATTATTATCAGTCCTTCTGGTAGTAGTAGTAGTGTCTAGTGCCTCACGAACCTACTTGAGTGAATGGATCTGGCACAGCTTCCACATTATCATCAGCCCTTCTGGTAGTTGTAGTGTCTAGTGCCTCACGAACCTACTTGAGTGGGTGGATCTGGCACAGCTTCCACATTATCATCAGCCCTTCTGGTAGTAGTAGTGTCTAGTGCCTCACGAACCTACTTGAGTGGGTGGATCTGGTACAGCTTCCACATTATCATCAGCCCTTCTGGTAGTAGTGATGTCTATGCCAGCAGTAGCCACAGTTACTTATTTAATATTATTTTCTACTTACACTACTTATATAACCTTAAACTAACTTCTCTACCTCAACTTCTTTCTTTACTTTAATCAACCTGTTGTCATTTACTCCAAAATATCCTCCAAAACTTCACCAATCACGTAACGGTGAGGAGGTAGGCCGAGTGGTTGGTTTAGCTTAGCTGTTGGAACTTCGACTGACAGTACGTGTTGTTACACGACTTATTTATTTTTAAGTGAGGATGCAGTAGGTGAATGGAGCACACAGATACTAACTCGAGACTAACTGCCTTCCCTCTAGTCTTACACTGCTAAATTAGGGACGGGTAGCGCAGATAGCCCACCTTTAGCTTTGCGTGAAATTCAAACAAAACCACGTCGATAGAACAGCAGAATTAGTTATCATAAAATGGTTAATAAAGAGAAATTATTGTTAATCAAGAGCTTGAAACCATTGATGTTGAATATAAGTACAGTTGGAATTTCAAAGGTATTAAAGATGTACCGCTGATGTATTTATAAGGTAGCTGATGGGGGAATAATCTTACAAAACTGATATTTCTCAAATACAGTTGACGAACTAACCGATAGATTGGACCAGATAGTTGTGTTTAGTATTTTAAACGATTTACGTACTGAGCAATTAAGAAAGATAAATTAGTAGCGGAAATACTAAATATTTTAAAAAACCTGTATGGATATTGGTTGAAGTACCATAGTGAGTAGAAGACAACTAAAATACGATTTATAGATACATAACATAGAGTAGGAAGCTGTCCAATGACTTTGTACTTAGTTATCGAATATCCAGTACGTTAGCTCAGTAGGTAAACCACTTTATTATTGTACAAGGTATCCAGGGTTCGATACCAACCTTACCAGTAAGTGATGTAGTGGTGAAGTTTGTAGAGCTCTTGCATAACGTACGACAGATAATGTTACATAAAAATAAAATTACCACACCAAGAAGCTTTATTCCAATTAGAGGACAAGACTTTATTTTAGTAACACACAAACTAAAACATATAAAATCTTAAATCCATTTGAAAAATGAAACTTTAATAAAATTCTGTACTTCTTCAGACAGACCAGTGTAAAAATAATACATATAGTGTCTTCTTCACAGAGAATTATTGAATAATCAAGTATGTGTTGATAAACTAGGAAGCTACGGAGGGAAAGAAAAGACAACAATACATTACTTCTAATTGTACTACAGTTGGTCAGCTACAGAAATGATACACGGAAAGCAATGTTTCTAATATTGTATTTTTATATTGTACTGATTTCTGATTTGAGTAGCAATGAAGATATGGTGAAAAATGGGAGATTTTAATAAATAAATCTACGTTTTATTGTTTAAATTAGAGGCATTGTGACTGTTGTGAGACTACGATGTGAATTAGTGGAACTAGGATTGATTATTTATGTCAGTATAACTGGTGTGAGACGATTTGGGTGTCAGAATGACAGTTGAGAAACGATTATATTCGTCAGTGTGGCTGATTTGACTATTGTTATGGGTGACAATGGCTAGTGTGAGACCGTTATAAATGTCAACATTACTGAGACTGTTATAGATGTCACTGTGACTGGCTTGCGTCTATGTGTAGGTGTTAGAGTAACGTGTACGAGACTGTTGTAAAGGTTATGCATGTGACTTCATGCATCTTGTCGGCTTTGTTTATTCCGCTATATTGGACCTAATAACAAAATAATTAAAAACAGAAACTCCATTTTCAGTTAAATACTTAGAATTAAATCGTGTAATAATATTGGTTGGTTGTGATGCTGTTGGTTGAAAAATACAGGGTTGACCTTTGGTTATCTTTGTTGGTGTCTCCATGTAAAATAATATGGCTGCTGCACGTGAGTAACACCATCATATTCCTGTTATGCACGTGCTACGTACAGTCAAGTCCTGACCCTCTAGTTGAACTACAACCCATACAAACAACTGTAGGACAGTGGTTGTGACTGACGTAGTTACAAACATATTCGTAACGTATTTAAAGTGTTTTCTTTCGGAGAATGAAATTATCATGAATATTGGGCTATCTCCTGCATCTACCAAGAGGAATCGAACCACTGATTTTAGAGATGTACATCTGAAGATGCACCACTGTTTCATCGGAGAGCATCACGAATATTAATATTAGAACCACAAAAGCTTCAAAACAGACATTTTTTTGATACAAACCCAACCAAGCCCAACTAAAACAATACTCCATCCTAGCCCACAGTTATGATTACATATATAGGGTAGCATGTGAAATACACCCTTAATATATAAACTTTTGTTAATATGTGAACTTCTGGTAAGTTAATCACCGTGTTGGTCCTAATGTTTTCACTATTTTATTGTCAAACAGGATTAGTAGTTCACCAATATGAAGATAGAACTTTTGTAAGTGTTGAGTCATTTTAACAAATTAATTACACATATATCATCAATACATTATATTATCTCAGAAACTGTAAGTATATTTACCAACCTGTAGGTGGTGCTTGTTTTACACGAAATGTGAATATTTGGATAAAATCACACATTAAAAACTTTACTAGTATATGGTCTGTAAATTAAAAATGTACATGTAGCGTATCGTTACAATACAAGCGTTGTGTAGATAAACAATTAGATCTAGATTCCAGGTCTAACGTCCCGGCATATCCAGGTGGTTAGGGTACTCGACATGTAATCTGAAGAAAACGGGTCGAATCCCTGTCACAACAAGCATGCTCGCCTTTTCAGTCGAGGTTGCGTTATAAAATGAGTCAATCCCAGTACTCATTGATAAAATAGTAGCCCAAGAGTTGGCGGAGGGTGATGATAACCAGCTGCCTTCCTCGTTTCTTAAACCACTCAATTAGGGACGGCTAGCTCAGATAGTCTTTGCAGCTTTGAGAGAAATTTCAAAAACAAAGAATATAGGTCTAACACTAATAGATGTGGTAAACGTTATCGAACAACCTGACAAACAAGTTGACTCTAATTTAGGTAAGGAAAGATATCACCTATCATCACACATGAAATACTGCTAAGTAAGTAAAGGTGATTATATAGAACACATCAGGGTCCAATTTAACAATTTTATACCAGTTCTTTACTTTCGACTATATTACCAAAACGAACGAATCTGATACTCAGCCTATTTCAAGACATCTAAACTTTTCATACCTTCAATATGAGGCAATGAACTCCAGGTAACTGAAAATATCTAGGTATTCTGTGTCTGGAATGTCCATAACTGTGTCTCTGACAACAAAACTAATGTATCGGCAGCTAAGTCTGTGGTTATTGTTGCAAGGTTGGAATAGGAGTTCATCATAGACATTCCAAATTACTAACATTTTACCTTATGTAAATCATCAGTCAAAACTATAAACACAAAGTTTTCCTGTATGTAATAAACGTTACAGAAACTCGTCATATTTACACACAAAATGTCAGATAGTAAAACTAGCTCCGCTTTCAGTTACCTCTACAAGTGTCACTGTGACTTCTGAGACATCAACATGGGTGTCACTGTGACTGAAGCGAAGCTGTTATTGGTGTTAATATCGTAAAATGGTATTAATAAAGTAGCTTATAGTAAACACCCCTTCAACAAAACTATATCAAAATAAAGTCGAATATATCCCTTACAGAATAAAGTCTACCAGTGATATTGTGTTAATTGGTTTGGTGTAGCTTGAACTTTGTTCAAAGTCACACGACAGTTATCTTCGCTAGCCGTTCCTAATTTAGCAGTGAAAGGCCGCCAACTCTTCACCTAGTCTTTTAGTCATGAAGACTGGGATTAGCCGTCACTTGGCTGAAAGGGCAAGAATGTTTGGTGGGACAGGGATTTGAACCCGTCACCCTCACATTAGGAGTCAAGCGACTTCTCATCTGGCCATACAGGACTAATATAGTGTTAATGAATGTATACCAATAATATAGTGTTAGTGAAAGTTGTTGAAAATGTTGATGTGTGTTGCCTTGTTTCTTAATTCAAGTTTAAGGACTATTTCCATCTTGAAAGTCCTTCATCTGAACGCATCTTCACAATCCATGTACATGATTATTTTTCATGACCATCACATACTTTCTTAAATGTGATAAAGTCTTAGTAACATCAAACTACATACTAAATTACAAATAATGTTGGTACTGTGCCACTGGAACCTTATATTCAAGATGTTGATTTGTTTATTCAACATTATTTTAATATAACATTCTGAACCCTGTGCATACTACTAAATATATAAAATGTGATCGTATTAAATCATCATACATGAACAATTTTAATATTTTAGTAAATGTACAAATGTTTTCTTGATCAGTATCTGTTAAATAATAATTTAGTATTGAATAAATCAGGTCGGATCAAACATGTTATGAAGATTTAAAAACTTGTTTGTTAGAATCTTTTAAACAATCCTATCTAATAATAGTAGAACTATACAAAGATATGATAAAATGTAAATTAGTTAGTACTTTGTATTTTCAGTACATGATTGTATTTAAATTAACAAATGTAAAGAAATTCCTCATGTTGGTCAAGAACCAATGTAATGAAAATATATCAAATTGTCTGTTCACTGTTTAAAGAATTCAGACTTTAGTTGTTGTTTTGATAATTTTATTTATACAGCATACCTACAGTTTTGATAAAATCTTACTGCAAAACATATACATGATTTCAATTATTCGTATCAATAAATAATCTGAACATGTGAATATAGTCTCTTTGAATCTCTTTTGAGTAAAATGTTTCAACAATATCCTTTCCATAATTGATGTTTTGGACTACATGGAATCCGATATTACTGTTATATCATTTAAATGTGTCATTATATCTGTGATCTGCCTTTACAGGTCAAACATACTGATAAGTTATGATGGTAAGTGTTTTGCATAAAGAAAATCAAATAATTCTACTTTTCAACTTACAAACAGAAGGATCAGTAAATACGTTTATCTATAGTTATTTATATATTACACACATTTATTTATTTATATTACACACATAAAATTTGAATACAGTTTTGGTAATGTTGATTTTCAGCTTTGCTTGACATGTGTAGTGTTTATATCTTTTAAAGAAAAGTTATAGGACGTTGATTGTGAATTTATGAAAACTTAATATTCTCATACACCGTAAATATATTTCCGTTGGATACAACTTCTCATAAGATGGCTTTACCGTTCAGTTTCTGCCGCCACTAGTTCCACCTACCCAAGGTTTCAACAGGAACGTGACTACTTCTACTTTCGCAGCTGCTTCCAAGGAAAGAAGCACCAGAAGTGTGAGTTGAGGTATCAGTGCAAGAAATTATTACATCTTACCTAAACTCACATTGACTTGGTTGAGGAAACAGTGTATAATTTACCTAGACGAGCACCCTTCGGAAAGTGTCCAAATTCATCTCTATGGAATATGACATCTCAACTTAGAGGAAAACACATGTGAGAGAACGCTCATAACCAGATACAGTCTTCGCCCATCTTGACAGTATGTTTCACTAAACTGGCTGTTAAAAAGAGGATGACATCCTTAATTGTAGATATGATGGTTGGTCCACCTTTCCCATGGTAATGTGTGATATCCTAGCCAACACAGTGCATCTCGACCTGTCTGTCTCCTTTCTATACCAGACCACCTGGGAATAAACCTTTGAAGAAGATATGACAGGGGTTTCTTAACCAACTAATACTATTTGGTTGGTCCAGTACTTTTCTAAAACCAGTTTTACCACAAACTAACCAGCAGGAGATTGTACAGTTACAACATTCTCTAGTGTAGTATAGTACAGGAAAAATGATATATAGAAATGAAAAGTAAATAAGCTACATGTACAGTTAATCCAAAAGCCACGTTTGAAACCGGAGAGTGGTGATAGTGGAATGATAATTTGATACCGAGTCTGATGAATGAGTGATATTTAAGGGGAAGTACTAAGAGGGGGTATTTTGTGAAGAAGGATAAGGACTGGAAATTAAGTTTGAGCTGTCCATAAATGTGTTATCAAAAGGACAGATGCAGGTGTGGACTGAGTGACGTATAAAACCTTGAGAAGGAAACATATATAAGTAACTTGGTCTAACTAAATAGAATTAATTTACTATCTAAGCAAAACGATGTGGTATTGGGGACCAAAAAGTTATGACTGTTTTTTATGAGATGGATGGTAAATGTGTACAGAGGTTGAGTATTTCACTGATTATATAACTATCAGAACACTTGGGTATTGAAAGAACACACTCTACAAAGGATCTTATAGGTATTGAGTAATGGATACCAGGTTCCATTGATTCTGTTATACTCAGTAACAGATGTGAAAGTGAGTGTGACTCAAAGGCATAAGGACTTCCATTACAGCTATTACCTCCAGTAAATAAATTACTTCACTAGTAGACAGATCAAGTTTGCATCAATCTAAACGAAAAGAAAGAAAATTCAGACCGATTGAGAAATGTGTTGAAAAATATCCCAGGTGAAAAGTGTATGAACAGTAACACGAAATTTAAGATTCGTGTTTAAATGGAGTGAATTTTGAAACTAGTTACTTAATAACTGTACAAAATAAAAAGTAATAAACAGCATGAAAAAGGTTAAAGTAAAAAAAAAAAAGGAAACATTTTAACACATCATAAAACTATTGTGTCAAATGTAGAGATGAAGATTGGAACCCCCATTTTATTATCTCCAACTGGTTAGTTCAGAAGACATCTGGTTTTGGAAAAAGTTAACATTTTCTTACATGAAAATGTGTTTCCATTAGACACTTACCATTTCACACAGACATTCTATCTTCTGTGAACATCTGCCTTGAGTACCTGCATGACACTAGTTTTTAGGCAACTTCAATCTGAACTCACGTGATTCTTATTAATGGATAATGATGTTATTGTTTAATAGCTCCCTCTACACTGCTCCACTCATGAAATTTCATCATTAAAGAAAAAATAAGTCGTAATTACCCAAATGAACACATACGCATCAGAAAACTTGTGAGTGAAGCGGCTATTTGATAGGCCGATCATGATACAAATGATCTGTTTTCAAATTAATCGCTTCAAATACATAAGAATCTATACAGCAAATCCATTGAATGGATGCCGAATCATGACGGTCGAGTGTTTTAAAAGGAATTAAAGACCTGATATCTGCTCTATAATTGATGTAAAAAATCACCACGAAATTATCAGAATGGATCATAATCAAACAATTCACAAGCAGTGGTAAGGAATACAAACATGTCCAATGTACAGAAAAGAGGTCGGGCACACTGATGTGGAAGAATTGCTTATGCTGGTACATATGTTTAAGATGATATTGTTGTTCAATGATGTATTACAACCAGTAAACATAACATTTCTGAAGAGGTGAGGGGTTGGTACGATTCAAAGTGAAGGAACCAAAACAGTCGGAAACAGGGAAAATGGTTGGGTCAAGAGGATAAAGTATTGGGTTGGAGTGAGTAAGGATTTAAACATTTTGTCAATTCATCTAAAACGGGTTTCTACCATCAAAGATATGACTGGAGGACTCTTTCCATGAGTATGAAAACAGAAGGCTATCTTGCATGTAATAACGAAACCACAGACCAAGTCAACGAAGATGTGGAGTACACGCTTTGACCACGTGACTGAAATTATAGGAGACAATGTAGTGTTTGAAACAATAAATTATAACATCAGTGGATGTAGAAAAGGAAGCATCTAGAGAACTCTGTAATGGAAATAGGAAGAAAGGCGTTTGTAATATAGATCTGAATAATGTTGGTGTGGTGTTTGTCAGTGTACTGACACACAATTCAAAACAGAAATCCACCGAAAAATCACCCATACTGGACTATACATTCCTTGGGACTCAGCACATGAAACAAAACAAAAACTCAACATACTAAGAAACCAAATAAACACAACCATAAAACTATGCTCACCAGATAAAATTAACGATGAATTAGACAAAATAAAACAATACTTCATCAACATCAATAAGTTTCCTCCACAAACCGTAGAAAACATTATAAGCACACACCTACACAGAAAGCAAAATCAACCAACTAAAGTAAATACAGCTCACGAATCAAAAAACCACGAAACCATATACTGCTGTATACCATATATTCCTGACATCAGCAAACAAATAACCAACATTTGGCAAAAATTAGTAACAAAATATGACATTCCAGTTAATACCAAATTTATTCAAAAACCCGACACAAAACTGAGGTCTATACTATGTAAAAAGTACACTGACAAACACCACACCAACATTATTTATAAAATACAATGTGATAACTGCCACGACTTCTATGTTGAGAAACAAGTAGAAAATGGAAACCAGATTCAAAGAACATAAAAAGTCACCTTCACACGTTTTCGAACACTGCAAGTCAAATAAACACAACATAACCATAGAAAACACTCAAATACTAAATAAAGAAACAAACATAAACAAACGCAAAATTAAAGAAGCCTTACTTATACAACAACATAACCCAAAATAAACCAATATAAAGGAACGCCTTTATACCTATATTAATATAATAAAATAAATAAAATTATATATTCAAACATCTAATACCGCCCTCTACATTTCGACACACAGTTACACAACCCCTTTCAAACATGTGGTCAGCTTCCGGTCAGTTACCTCTTTCTTTGTGAACCTGACGAAGACCGAAGAAGGTCGAAACGTTGTTCGCTCTTCTATGTAAAATATTTTCTCAACCCAAACGAGCCGTTTTTGCATATAAATTTCTCAACAAGTGGGTTTCTCGACATCACTGATTATTATTTCACTTTAATGTAATGTATACTGTGTCAAACTGTGTGACCAATATCATATCGATGTTGCATGCTTACAATCAGTGTTGTTAAGATCCTGAGGCATCCACAACTACTGAAAAAGATGCATTCAGAGAATCCTTAATGTTCAGTCATTTAAATACATGTAATTCTTCCAAAAGAGACCGATACATGTTCGATACTATTGAGGTCTGATAATTCTGTACCCTAGTTAAGCTGATCAGTCATCTCTTCTTCAATATTATTACACGTGGGAAGACAATTATCATCCATTCAGCTGAAGTCAGAACCAAACCTTAACATATATGACAGCATATTATGTATCGTCTTAATGACATCTGGAAAACATAAAGGTCAGAGTGTCCATTCGTGATTTTTCATTATCACACATATTTCCACCACTGATATAAAAGTGAGTTATTTTGTGTCTTACTATAACTAAAATATACCTTGTCTCAGTAGTATTACCAAACCTCTTGTGTTTTTTACCGTACATACACTGAAATGAAGTTCTGTTGTAACTACGAACATCTGATTCTGTTTTTAACAGTTATCACATAATTGTAGCGAATCGTTAGATGACGGTAACTTACTTAAATGTGGACGTTATTCTTTTCAGTCCAGTAACAGTGTATTTGTACCATTTTGTTACACGTGATTCCACCATATCTTGTTAATAACACTTTGAGACATTTTGCATCAGTGTTTGTTTTTATAGTCAGTCAACTTTCATTGGTCTGACAGACATTTAGTGAAATATCCAGCTGTCTTCTTTTGGACTTTACTAAGATTATTGAATATTTTAAAGAACTATAAACTCCGTGATTTACTACAGTGTTACAACTATGATAAGACAGTTTGAAAACTCTTCCTCTTTATAGTCATTTGTAGATCAGATTACATAACTTTTCATGCTTAATTTATATAACAATGAAATGAGGAGAACAATTGACATTTATTTATAACAGTAGTTTTATCTTGTTTTAGCAAGTTAATATTTGTGAACAAACAATATAAATGTAAAACATTATTTAAAGCTATTATCTGCTCTATATTACCTTTCTCACTATTTGGGACAATACTTGAGATATATTTCGTAGTTTTGAGAAAACGTTTATCAGACACCTGAAACCAATTTCATAACTTACAATTTTCATACAAACATTTATTTGGTTTTACTCATATTATAATAAAACGACTGCTACATAAAGAATAAATTATATATTTTTAAAATGTTTATTAACTTATTATTGTTATTAAAACATTTTTTTCGATTGATGATTAATCACTAATTATAATGAAATCTTCAGGCAGAAACACCAGCTTCAAAAGAAATAAAAGACGATGAATGTATCCAGAGGGATATGTCAAGCAACATCAGGCCTCCCTCTACTAGACTTGTCTACAATGCTGATAAAAGTATCACTGTAAGACTTGGCAGTAAATCAGAACATCACCAGAGACACGTTTTTATTGTTATTGAAAATGCTGAAACCGAAACAAATTTATTACTGGGAGAGCTCCGAAATCAACACTCATGTGTCAATTAAAATGTTGCCAAAGCGAACATAATCTTATTGTACATGAAACTAAAAATAATAATCAAGTTAAATATGTTGACATCCCTCACAAGATTGTTTTTACAAGAGATCCGAAACTGAAACCAAAACCCAAAAATTAAATAACCCATGGGCTGCTCAAAAGCATACCAAATTAAAAAGAATTACTTTACCTTATCTCATAAGTTACATTTTGTACATTTTACTCAGTGATATAAATAATAAATAAAACACACATATGAAAAATAAAGAATATAATATTCTCCTGGGTCTTCTCTTTTTTGCTGTAAACTGTCATGAAACTTAAGCTCACTTTTCTATTTACGAAATTATTACAATTAATAATGTTTTATGTAATTAAATAGTACAACTAAGAACAGAGAATAATAATACACAGAAAACACTGTTCTATAAATGTGATAATATACGTTAAGGAAATCAGCTAAGCTCACCTGTGTGATTACTGTGTAATCAGTAATTTCCATCAAAAAAATTTGAAACCAAATGATAAAATAGACAAAACTGCATAAAGAAAACAACAAACCAGATCGCTTGACAGATTGAAACTTTAATTTTCTATTGGGTATAAATAATGTAGTGTATAACTATTAGCATTTGTGAAAGATGAAATTGCAAGAGTTGGTCTGATTATCTAGTTAATGGTTTGTAGACGAATAACAAACAGAGCTATATCACCGTGTTAGCTTTGGTGTTAATTGAGCAAGAAACGTGGAGACATATGAGAAACAGACACATACTGACATTTATTTATATAAATTCAATGATAGTGAACATTTTAAAAATTCAACTAAAGCCCAGTAAAGTATGGCTGAAAGCTCCATTGTAGAAAACAATAGGTCGTAATGAAACTCCTTTACAAATATAAGGTAAACCATAGAAAATTATGGCTGATACCTAATGGCATAATATTCAAATTGTTTTATAAGTAAGAATGCCATCTTTATTAATTTCAGTGAATATCTTGGCAGTTTTTCATCACTTTATTAATAGGGTTACTCTACAGCTCCTCTGTCTTTACGAGAAACTATCAGAGAGATGGATCGTTAGTTCCCACTGATATATGAACGATACTACACCACAATACAGGTAGACCTAACTTTCAAATGAGTTGCTCAATTTTAGTCAAGAGTGAGATGTGGCGAGTCAGCTGTAAAGATATTGTTAGTTTAGTTACTGTGAGGAAAATATTCATGTTTGCGCTCCCAGTGGGGAGAAATAACTCCATCATTGATAAGGGTAACATGTGTAATAATCTTAGGTGGAGCACGCATTAATGTACAATATTCTTTAACAAATGCTACATACATCAACTAGGTGGCATTCGTGACAGTAACACTAGTAGATATTGATAACTATCATTTTCTCCCCCTTATTCATACCTGTGAGCATCACCCAACAAGGTGAAGCACCCATACAGAAAACACAACACTCCTACTACTGGAGCTGGAATCAACAAACAGGTGTAAAATCCAAGTCAAGCAAAGTACAGGACTATCTTAAGTCCAAAATATTCCCTGAAAAAATTGAAAGGAACAAACACTGAAATGTTTCTTATCAAACAAAATATAGTGGATACAATAACTAATGAGACTTCTAATTTAAAATGTTGAACATTTTCAGTAGCATATAAAACAATCAGATCACTTTCAGTTAGTGACTTGGATACACCACCTGTGACTAAACCTGGATTTTAAAAAGATCTATTGATAACCATATTTAAGTTGAACTATAGTTAATTATGAAAACTTCTTTCACACCTACAAACACATGGAAACAACAAACTATGGATATCACAAACCTAATGGATGCTTCCTCCATGATCAATTTTAATCAATACAATCTTAAACATAGACATCACAAACAATGTAATGCATTTCTCTGCAACTGAGACCAACAGTAACATGAGCATGTTTTAACATGAAAAATAACGTTAAAGACCTAACAAGAGCCCATTGATCATGTGCTCAAAAGGTGCCTCAGACAGCAGACAACAATTAAGGAAAGTTTAGTTCTTATATGCTTTCAGCAAAAACAACAACTTATGTTTGGGCTAGTACGGTATGTTTAGTATGATTTACATTTTATAAATTGTACCATGTAGTTTCCATGTACACACAAAAGCTTATAAGAGAACAGTTTTGGAAAAATAAACCGAGGATAAACATGGGTGAGTTTTCAGTGAACATTTCACTGAAATATATATATTAGCTGATACAATGGAACTGTCGAGGTTTACGTTCTAATCTGAATGACATTAAAACACTGAATGCTTCCTACCATTATGTATGTCTTTTTTCACAGGAAACATTTCTGAAATCTGCCGATACAGTCACTTTTCACGGTTTTCTTTGTACAGAAAGAACAGGCTGTGTGATGGACGAATGCACGGAGGGGTGGCAGTGTTGTTTGATCAGCATGTGCACACACTCTCTTTGCCAATCGACACACTTTTGGAGGTCGTAGCCATCCGTGTTTCCTTGGGTCATACCATCACTGTTTGTTCTCTCTATCTGTCGCCTGGAGAAACATGTGACCAATCAGACGTTGATACTCTCATTAAACAGTTGCCGTTTCTCTTTGTAACCCTGGGGGGACTTTAATGGACATCATCCCTTCTGGGTAAGTGTTGATATTGATAGGAGCATATGCTTTCTGATCACCATCTCTCTCTTTTCAATTCTGGTTTTACTACTTATTTTCATGCACCTAGACAGTCCTTTACTGCTACTGATCTCTCAATTTGCTCTCTTCTTTATTCTTCCAGTTTTCATGGAGAGTTGACAATAATCCACGAGGCAGTGGTCATTTTCCTATAATTTTGAGACTGGCCATGTTCGATGCTACCCGACCTAATGCCCCAGTGGAAGCTGGATTACGCAAACTGGCCCTCTTTCACTGCTCTCGCAGAACTCGATCCTGCCATCTTCTGTAAGCCATGAATAGATGACTGTGTAGCAGAAGTAACTGACTGTTTTATACAAGCAGATGCTCAATGTATTCCTAAAACCTCGACACGTTTCCCACAATATCCTCGTCCGTGGTGGAATTCTGCCTGCCATATGGCACGAAAGGCTCCAAAACAGGCCTAGGATACTTTCTGTAGATATTTCACACTTTCGAATCGCATCGCTTTCCACCAGGCCCGTGCACATGCTCAGTGGATAAGACGTCAAATCAGAAGGAATCATGGATTAAGTTCACAACCAGCATATCTTCTACTACTAGTTCCAAAGTCATAGGGGATAACATTCAAAAGGTTCAGTGGGCAATATATTCTGTCCCCTTCTCGATCTTGCTGATACCTGGAGCATCACCGATACTCTAGAGGAAGCTTTTGCCGGGTATCTAGCTCTTCTACTTCTTCCTCCACCTTCTTAGTCATCAAGACTCGGACAGAGCAATCACCTCTTTCCTTTGAGCTAATTCTCTCTGTGACTATAATCGTCTCTTTACACTAGTGGGACTCAAACTTGCCTTTCGTTGGTCTGGCAGTACATCAGTTGAATCTGATAATAAACACTATGAGATGCTGCGCCATCTATCTCCTGCTTCTCTTGCTATTCTTCTGATTGTTTTAACCAGATCTCGCAGAAGAATGTTTTTCCTGATGCCTGATGTCAAGCTATTGTCATACTTTTCTTTAAGCCTGGGAAGGATTCCAAGATTCCTTAAAATTACCATCCAGTTGCTTTGACGAGTTGTCTCTGTAAGACCTCAGAGAGGAAAGTTAATGCTCGTCTTGTTTGGTTTCTCGAATCAAACAACCTCCTCTTGCCCACAGAGTGTCGGTTCCGACGACAGCGTTCCACCGTGGACCACCTGGTTCGACTTGAAACATCAATCAGAGAAGCCTTTCTCAAATGACAACATCTTGTATCAATATTCTTTGACATTGAGAAGGCTTATGATACAACATGGAGTATGGCATTTTGCGAGACCTCCATATATATGGGTCACGTGACCATTTGCCCATTTGTATTTAAACAAATTAAATGGACAAGAGATTCCAAGTTCGTGTGGGTTTGACACTTTCTCATTCTTTTCTATAGGAACTTGGAGTCCTTCAAGGCTATGTTTTAAGTGTCACACTTTCCAGTATAAAAATTAATGCCATCACTAAACAACTCCCTCTCACTATTGACTGTGTCCCTGAGACAAAGTTCTTGGGGCTTCTCTTTGACTGTAAGCTGATCTTTATACCACACATCAAGCAGATATGGGTCAAATGCACAAGAGCACTGAACATTCTCTGTGTCCTCTCTTCTACCACTTGAGAAGCTGGTCAGTGTTCTATGCTAAACATATATCGTGCTCTTATTCTATCAAAACTCGACTATGGATCACTGGTCTCTAGCTCTGTTAGGACCTCGGCTTTAAAATACTGTATCCCATTAATAATCAAAGACTTCAGCTCTGCACCAGGGTTTCCTGTACTTCCCCAGTTCAGAGCTTATACAAAGAGTCTCATGAACCTTCTTTGCACGTCCGCCATTTGGAACTGTCTTTACTATGTGCTTAGAAACTTCATTCCTCACCAAAGCATCCCATCTGAAGTTGTGTTTTTCTTCCTCAGTGGGCCTTACTTTTTCAGAATAAACGATCTACCATTGCTGCTTTAGCTGGATGAATTTGGTCTGTCTTTGGATAACATTGGGGTATCCTCTGGTCATCCTATCCCGCCATTGCTTCTTACAGTTTTAAGTAATTTGTAGTGAGCAACGCGACAACAAACATTTCCAAATAAAACCCTATATTGGACTTTGGCCGTCTTGCCTCAGTAGGGATCGGAAAGAGGAAGTTGTTCTAACTAGACTACGCATTGGTCACAATTTTAATTCATCGTTTTCTTTTATCGGGAACTGATGCACCAGTGTAACACTATGTGACAGTGTTAAGCCACATTTTACTTTCTTGTCGTCGTTACGACTCTCAACGACGGCACCATTTTAAACATGTTCTGTCCTGAGGTTTATCTATAGCATTAGACAAAGTTATTGGTGATGGTAACACTGTCCACCTTGGTAATGTTTTTAGTTTTTAAAGGCCATTACTCTTTTAATTTACACATTAGACCTTTTTTACTGTGATTCCCTTTAAGAATCAAAGACCGTCTAGCTCGATTGAAATTAGAAAACATAAGATTTAAAAATCGTTCCTGGTTATTACACTGATTTAAATCTCTTTAGACAAAATTTAATACTAGGCATTATACCTCCAAATTTTAACTATGTTATTCGATTCTGAGAGACAAAACAGTTAATTATATACGGTTTGATCGGGCAATGTAGGATATTCTCTTCATACATTCGGCCCAGCATGACCAGGTGGTTAAGGAACTCGACTCGTAATCTGAGGGTCGCGGGTTCGAATTCCCGTCACACAAACATGCTCGCCCTTTCAGCCGTAGGGACGTTATAATGTGACTGTCAATTCCACTAATCGTTGGTAAAAGAGTTGACGGTGGGTGATGATGACTAGCTGCCTTCCCTCTAATCTTACACTGCTAAATTACGGAGGGCTAGCGCAGATAGCCCTCGTTTAGCTTTGCGCGAAATTAAAATAAACAAATAAACAAACTTCATCATAGTTTCAGGTTCAGTTGGGTCAGCTGAATAATCGACAGTAATTCCAAAAAACTTCCTTACTTCGTGTTCAGGGACCGACTTCTAACCCAGAAATATTGATTATTAAATAGAATTCTTTAATGTTCTTACGACTTACCAAATAGTGTACACATGTATCTTCCAATGAAGATCTGACACTAGGTTGAATGATTTTTTGCAAGCTCATTGTGATTCTCTGAAAAAAAAAAAAACCTTTAATAATTGGTAACCTGTTTTCCTGTAACTCTCGTTCTAAACGTCAAAGTTCCGATTAATGCCTCATTACGAGTTATATTGAAGTTAATATAAACTTTTCGTGTAGGTTTTTTTCCTACTTAGGTGGCGTCAGTTTATAGATAATGTAAACAGTTATTTCTTAATATCATTTTAGTTTATTTATACTTGACGTATATGTTCCTTTAATAGTCAAGCATTATTATGTAACTTCTGGTACGCATTCATTAGATGTGCTCAATTTTTATTCATATTATTTGTATGTAAATCCTACATGAAATTTTATAAAATTATTATTTTCTTGTCGTGAGGAATTTGAAAATAGTGTAAAATACATCAGTTCTTCCTTTCTTAAAGAAATTTTTATAATCGATACAAACTTTACTACTAAACTTCCATGTGTCTTACTTTTCTTGTTGCACTGAACAACAATATTATTAATCCATCTAAAATATTTAGTGATTTGATTCATACTATAACCCAACCCTAATATTGACCGAATAATAGTTTCACGATTAGCTATTTCACCATAATATTAATATTATATTTTATTCATAACTACAACTCATTAAATCAGTCAGATAATAATATTTATCTATATTACCAACCGTATTTAAAATTATATGCCGTCAATATAACGTACTACATAATTCATACACAATGAATGTTTCTCAAAGCAATAATACTGTCATCAAACAGTAACTTCATTATCATAATCGTATATCATAAGATATATTACTAAATCCAATACACTCAAATCGCGTTGTACGTCAGCAAATATCCTGCTGTGTCACTGGGGAATGTAAAAGTTTATTTTGTATATCCTCGTCCTGTTTGTCAGTTTATCCTTCATCAGTTAAACATTCATACTGATGCAGTTGATAACATTTTACCATCTTTAACCTGACTGGGCTTATTTGTTTTATGATTCTATATGGTTCTTTCCACAATTTCGCCAGCTTTATAGTGTTTCCTATTTTAACTTTGGGACTGTATAACATGCAGTAACTAAAAAGACACAGTTAAACTTGACATTCTCCTTAAGTTATTGCAATTGTATTTCCTTCCTTATTTTTGAATTTCGCGCAAAGCTACACGATGCTTACTTGCTCTAGGCGTCCATAATCTAACAGTGTAAGACTATAGGGAAAGGAGCTAGTTACCACCACCCACAGCCAACTCTTGGAATACTTTTTTATCAACAAAGAGTGGGGTTTACCGTCAGTCATAACGTCCTCATGGCTGAAAGGGCGAGCATGTTTGGTGTGACTGGTATTCGAATCCACGAGCCTCGAATTACGAGTCGAGCGTCTTAACTATCCGGCCATGCCGGGCAGTTATTCTAAAGTAGAGCCTTGTTTTCTCTTCTCGCAGTCTATGCATGGTTCATAATATCTTTAATAGTTCTTCTGGTATTCAACTGAAAGAATGTTTTACTTATCTTAAAGCTAAGTGTGCTGAAAATGAAATGTCATGATTCATTTTTATTACTTTAGTTTTCTATTTACGTATTACAAGTATCTGCAATATTGTTATTGTCAGTCTTTTCACGCAAGTCAGAGTCCAAAGTGTACTCTAGATGTTCTAACTGTAGTATTCCGTTCCTTAAAGTTTTCTTTCACCTTTATACAGGTTCGTTTGTTTGTTTTAAACTTCGCGCAAAGATACATGATTTGTGTATCTTAGACTGAAAATGTATTTCTGACAGATACTCACCTGTCACATTTTCACCCTTCCTTTATTGCATCTTTTTCTGCCTGATCTCAAAATGATGGTTGAATTCAAAGGGAGTCAACCGTACTAGGAGAATGTCACACTCCTGTTAGTTCCCAAAATAGTTTGGTTTAGAGGAACCACTAAAATGTTATTTCCCACATCATTTCAACAAAAAATCCATTCTCTAGTATCGAGGACATACAACAGATCCCAGATTTTGTTACCCTGACAACAAGTCAACACTTGTAAGATAAAAGTTTCTGGAGTAACACAATTTGAAACGAGAGGAAGAGACTTAGAGGCTAGAAAAATAACTGTCATTGTTTACTCTTAATATAATTTTCGTTGGAAGTTACATTTATTGTACATTTTCTACGTACTGCTAGTCAGACTTAGATAATACTTCTCACAATGTCTTCTTATTATATAACGAACTGATACGTGATAAGTCGGTAAAACCGCTTGTTCCTAATTCGTCCGCCAAGGCATTATACAGACGCTGTATCTATTATAGAATAAGTGGTGGTCCCAAATATCTACGGGTACTTGCGCGACAGTGGAAAGCCACGTTATACAATTAGAGGGTTTATCCTTTATTTTGAATTGTGACACTAAAGGAGGAAAAATTAAGACTTTCTTTAGTTTCTGGGTTAGAAAGTAAAAAAAAATTATAGTATAAATACCAGATAATAAGAATATACAAGATTTGTTATTTTGTTATAAGGACTAGAAATATTTTAAAGAACTGTTTGATACATTACCTAAAGCGAAAATGTTTGTTTGTTTTTGAATTTCGCACAAAGCTAGCCGTCCTTAATTTAGCAGTGTAAGACTAGATGGAAGGCAGCTAGTCATCACCACCCACCGCCGACTCTTGGGTTACTATTTTATTAACGAATAGTGGGTTTGGCCGTCACATTATGACGCCCCCACGGCTGAAAGGGTGAGCATGTTTGGCGTGATGGGGATGCGAACCCGCGACCCTCAGATTACGAGTCGCACGTTTAACACGCTTGGCCATGCCGGGCCAAGCGAAAATGTTAGGACTGCAACAAATAATAAATATATTTTCTCGAACAAATTTGAATTAACAACATCAGGCATTCCTCTATATGTATAAAGAAATATCCAGATACAGTTTTCCGAACTTTCGGCAGTATAGGTGAATATTGTGTTAAGTAAGCTGAAGATTTTTATCAAATCGGACATAAGGTAAGGGTTAATCATTATACGTTGAATAATGTTCATCTTAAGGCATAGATCTGTAAAGAAAAAAGTTTTTCTTATTTTAAAGAAAAATAAGTTTTTATTCGAATTTTAAAAATATACATAATTTACTTTTGTATTTCAACTGAAAAGTAACACTACTTTCTTCAGAACGTCATAACAAAAAATATCCTCATGAACGTTCACTACATATGAAGAAAAGCAAGTGAAGAGGAACATTGAAAACAAACAGTTAAAGATCTCCGCTAAGTATTCTCATCCTGAAATTACATTTGAAAATAATGAATAATGATATATAAAATACACAAAATATATATAGAGAGGAATCGCTATACTACATTTTTATTATTTACACAAACAGTAAGTTTATATTTGTTTACATTTGCATTTCCTTTCAAATGAGCTTTTTTTAAATTAAGTTTTAAACTGATGTTGTTTATATTCTAATGGAGGTTCGTGATCCAAAACACACCAGATAGGTAAATGATTACAGTTTAAACCAAAGCCTGCATTAAAATGTAAGTGTTTAGTACCCATCCACAATCCTGTGTATCTACGATTGTTCTCTCCCGGCCAAACTCAATCTGTAGTCATTTTGTTTTCCTGGTGTTAATTTGATTTCCTAATTTGTGGTACTACAGAGTGTTCAGAAAGTCACTGTGCAGTTTTGTAATCATATTTTATTCAGTCTATTTCAAGCCAGCAACTGATAGCGGTGTTTAGAAACAAAATAAGAAGGATCCAGGCCTGTATTGATGCCAATGGGGATCACTTTCAATATTGTTTATAATTGTCATTCATATTTACCTCCTGTATTCTATATTGAAACATGTCTGTTACTAAATATATAAGTGCACAGTGACTTTCCGAACACCCTGTATTTGTTTCTTATCTTTAGCCAATCTCGTCAATAGATAGGTAAATAAAACCAGCTAATGGTTTTCTAGTAAAGTCTACTTATAACTCATTTAATGATGAAACTCTTTAAAATCAACTTGCTACTTGGATTTGAGGTCTTTAGGATTAAAATTTTAATATCGTATGACTATGTTATGAAACAAATCAAAGGTTTTGTTTGATTGTTTTAGAACAAAGACCACATTGGGCCATTTTTCTTTGTCTACTGTAGCAAAATGAACCCGAATTTTAGATAAACTTGTCGTTGTTTCACCAAGGAAGGACTATAAATTCCACAGAAGGTTAACACAACTTAATAAGTTTTATTTGTTTGTTTGTTTTGAATTTCGTGCACAACTACACGTTTGTTATCTGTGTTAGCCGTCCCTAATTTAGCAGTGGAAGGCAGCTTGTCATCACTATACACTGTGAAGTATTAGGTACTATTTTACCAACAAATAATAGTGGGAGTGACAGTCACATTATTACGCCTCCATGGCTGAGGGCGAGCATGTTTGGTGCGAATGAGGATGCGAACTCGCGACTCTCAGATTACAAGTCGCAGCCTTAACCCACCTGGCCATGCCGGGCCGCGTCAATATACATCATATTTATTCAGTTATATGTAGTGCATTCAAGAACAACCTGTAGCATGTTCCTGGAAAAGGTAATTTTATATATTTACTATTAATTCTTTTGTACATCACCAGTTTGATACAAAATAGATTTGGTTTTCAGTGTTTCCTCTCATTTTGAACAAGATTTTTACGCTGGTATAAATAATATAAAAACTAAAAGAAAAAAGGTTCAAAGATAAACCTACTCTACACTTGTCTGAAAGAAGTTAAAGTTTGGCGGTTGTTGAGGATTTCTTCTTGCTTTTGGTATACATCGTTATTTAGTTTTGAAACACGTGTTTTAATCTAACCAGTGACTTAATTAAAGGACTAAACTCTAATTGGCCCTTGGTCAGAACTTTAGTCCTTTTATTGGACAGGCCATGATTAAGCATACTGGAAAGGTTTATTAGGATGTTTACACACCTAGAGATAAAGAAATTGGAAAGATATATAGAAGCAGAAGAAGAGATACTTGTTTGTGAAATAGTTAGAAGACGATGAAGAATAGTGTTTTGGATGACAAGCAGAGGGTAAGATAATGCAAAATGGAGATTTCAAAAATAAATACTTAGTAGGAAGAATGAATGAAGATTGGGATCTCATATACATAGCAAGGGAATGAAGAATAAAGATATCGATGTCGAAAAGTTAAAAGGTACGTGAAAAATAAAGGTATGGATTCCAGACTTTTATAAATTATAACTAATTTATTTATGAAATTCAAGTAGCAAGACTAAGAAGAATAAAGATGTGGGCGGGATGTGGTGGGTTACACAACGTAGAACAGAGATTTGGATATTAGATATATAGAAGAAGAAAAAGAGAGATTTGTTTGTGAAATAGTTAGTAAGACGATGAAGAATACGGACCTGGATGGCAAGCGGTGGGTAACATAATGCAAAATGGAAATTTGAGTTATAAATTCTTAATAAAAGAATGATTGACGATTTGGATCTCATATACATGACAAGAAAGTGCAAAATAAAGATATGGATGTGGAACAGTTAAAAGGTACGTGAAAAATAAGTATATATATGCCAGATTTTTATAAAATTATGTTGAATATATCTGTGAACTTCAAATAAGAAGACTAACAAGAATAGATATGTGGGCGGGAAATGGTGGGTTATACAACGTAGAACAGATATTTCGATATTAGATATGTAGAAGGTGAAGAAGAGAGATTCGTTTGTCAAATAGTTAGCAAGACGATGGAGAATAGAGTCCTGGATGTTAAGCAGTGGGTAAGATAATGCAAAATGGAGATTTGAAGAATAAATTGTTAGAAAAAGGTATAAATAGAGATTTAGACCTGAAATACTTAGGAAAGCTATGAAGAGATGTAAATGTCACACAGTTAAAAGGTACGTGAAAAATAAGAAAATGGATGCCAGATGTTTATAAAATTATGTCGACTATATCTGTGAAATTCAAATAAGAAGACTAAAAAAAACAGAGATTTGGGTGGGAAGTGGAGTGTTATACAACATGGAATAGAGATTTGTATATTAGATATATAGAAGGAGAAGAAGCGAGATTTGTTTGTTAAATAGTTAGCAAGACGATGAAGAATAGGGTCCTTGATGTCAGGCAGTGGGTAAGATAATGCAAGATGTAGATTTGAGGAATAAATACTTAGTAAAAAAAATGAATGAAGGTTGGAATCTCATATACATAGCAAGGGAATGAAGAATAAAGATATGGATGTCGAGCAGTTAAAAGGTACGTGAAAAATAAATATATGGATGCCAGATTTTTTAAAAATTATGACACATATATCTATGAAATTCAATTAGCAAGATTAACAAGAGTAGAGATCTGGGCGGCAAGTGGTAGGTTATACAACGAGGAATAGAGATTTGGATATTAGATGTATAGAAGATGAAGAAGAGAGATTTGTTTGTCAAGTAGTTAGCAAGACGATGAAGAATAGGGACCTGGATATCAAGCGGTGGGTAAGATGATGCAAAATCGAAATTTGAGTTATAAATACTTAGTAAAAGGAGTGAATGACGATTTGGATCTCAAATTCATGGCAAGTGAGTGAAGAATAAAGATATGTATATGGAACAGTTAAAAGGTACCTGAAAAATAAATATATGGATACCAGATTTTTATAAAATTATTTCGAATATATCTGTAAAATTCAAATAAGAAGACTAACGAGAAAAGAGATGTGGGCGGGAAGTGGTGGGTTATACAACGTGGAATAAAGATTTGGATATTAGATATATAGAAGGAGAAGAAGATAGATTTGTTTGTGAAATAATTAGCAAGACGAAGAAGAATAGGGTCCTGGATGTCAAGCAGAGGGAAAAATAATGCAAAATGGAGGTCTGAGGAATGAATAAATACCTAGAAAAAGGTATGAAAGAGATTTAGGTCTCAAATACTTCGCAAGGCTATGAAGAATGGATATGTGGATGTCACGCAGTTAAAGGGTATGGGAAAAATAAAGATATGGATGTGAAGCATTTAAAGGTACGTGAAAAATAAGTATATGGATGCCAGATTTTTATAAAATTATGTCGAATATATCTTTGAAATTCAAAAAAGAAGACTAACAAGAATAGATATGTGGGCGGAAAGTGGTGGGTTATACAACGAGGAATAGAGATTTGGATATTAGATATATAGAAGATGAAGAAGAGAGATTTGTTTGTCAAGTAGTTAACAAAATGATGAAGAATAGGGACCTGGATAACAAGTGGTGGGTAAGATAATTCAAAATCGAAATTTGAGTTATAAATACTTAGTAAAAAGAGTGAATGACAATTTGGATCACATATACATGGCAAGGGAGTGAAGAATAAAGATATGGAAGTGTAACAGTTAAAAGGTACGTAAAAAATAAGTATATGGATGCCAGATTTTATAAAATTATGTCGAATATATCAATGAAATTCAAATAAGACAACTAACAAAAAATAGAGATGTGGGCGGGAAGTTGTGTGGTACACAACGTAGAAGAGAGATTTCGATATTAGATATATAGAAGGTCAAGAAGAGAGATTCGTTTGTCAAATAGTTAGCAAGACGTGAAGAATAGGGTCCTGGATGTCAAGCAGTGTGTACGATAATGCAAAATTGAGATTTGAAGAATAAATACTTAGAAAAAGGTATGAACAGAGATTTAGATCTCAAATGCTTAGCAAGGCTATGAAGAATGGAGATGTGGATGTCACACAATTAAAAGGTATGTGAAATATAAAGGTATGGATGGCAGATTTTATAAAATTATGTCGAATATATCTGTGAAATTCAAATAAAAAGACTAACAAGAATAGAGATGTGGGAGGAAGTGGTGGGTTATACAACGTAGAACAGAGATTTCGATATTAGATATATATAGAAGGTGAAGAAGAGAGATTTGTTTGTTAAATAGTTAGCAAGACGATGAAGAATAGGGTCCTGGATGTCAAGCAGTGGATAAGATAATGCAAAATGGAGATTTCAGGAATAAATTTTTAGAAAAGGTATGAACAGAGATTTGATCTCAAATACTTAGGAAAGCTATGAAGAATGGAGATGTAAATGTCACACAGTTAAAAGGTATGTGAAATATAAAGGTATGGATGGCAGATATTTATAAAATTATGTCGAATATATCTGTGAAATTCAAATAAGAAGACTAACAAGAATAGAGATGTGGGCGGAAAGTGGTGGGTTATACAACGTGAAATAGTGATTTGGATATTAGATATATAGAAGCAGAAGAAGAGATATTTGTTTGTGAAATAGTTAGAAGACGATGAAGAATAATGTTTTGGATGACACTATTTTGGAGAGATTTCAAGAATAAATACATAAAAAAGGTATGAATAGAGATTTAGATCTCAAATACATAGCAAGGCTATGTAGAATAGAGATGTGGATGTCACACAGTAAAAGATATGTGAAAAATAAAGATATGGATGTGAAGCATTTAAAGGTACGTGAAAAATAAGTATATGGATGCCAGATTTTATAAAATTATGTCGAATATATCTGTGAAATTCATGTAGCAAGAATAATAAGAATAGAGATGTGGGCGGGAAGTGGTGGGTTATACCACGTAGAAGAGAGATTTCGATATTTGATATATAGAAGGTGAAGAAGAGAGATTCGTTTGTCAAATAGTTAGCAAGACGATGAAGAGTTGGGACCTGGATATCAAGCGGTAGGTAAGATAATGCAAAATGGAACTTTGAATTATAAATACCTAATAAAAATAATGAATGACGATTTGTATATCATATATATGGCAAGGAGTGAAGAATAAAGATATGGATGTGTAACAGTTAAAAGGTACGTAAAAAATAAGTATATGGATGCCAGAGTTTTATAAAATTATGTCGAATATATCTTTGAAATTCAAATAAGAAGACTAACAAGCATAGATATGTGGGCGTAAAGTGGTGGGTTACACAACGTAGAATAGAGATGTAGATATTAGATATATAGAAAAAGAAGATGAGAGATTTGTTTGTCAAATAGTTAGCAAGACGTGAAGAATAGGGTCCTGGATATCAAGCAGAGGGAAAAATAATGCAAAATGGAGATCTGAGGAATAAATACTTAGAAAAGGTATGAATAGAGATTTAGATCTCAAATACTTAGCAGGGTAATGTGTGTGTTTTGATAATATTTGCAAAAACAATAGTAAAATAAAACTTGAGGAAATATATATATACATCGAAGAATTTCCCGACACCCTTTTGATTTTGGAAAACTTATATTTTATATAAAATATTCCAGAATATATATATATTTAGTATTTCATAAATTAAGCAAAGCTAATACGGAATTTTAGTTGATGGAATAGGTATATTTTTAATCATTTTTCCGCATAATTTCCTTGCTATTTAATAAAACCTAAATAATTTTGTAACGTTGTTAGCATTTTATTTACGGTTTTAACTTAGGATATTTTAAATGTTTTAATTATTCAAAGTATTAGAGTCAGATATATTACGATTTCACTTCTAAATAGCAATAGAGGTCGTATCTGCTTGTTATCTTCATATCATTTCATTTACAACAAATAAGGAAATTTTCTCGCTGCGCCCCGGCATGGCCAAACGTGTTCGCATCCCGGTCGCGCCAAACATGCTCGCCCTTTCACCCGTGGGGGCGTTATAGTGTTACGGTCAATCCCACTATTTTCTCATAAACCAAAACACAAATAAAACATTTTTTTATGCTAAAGCTAAACATAAAAGCACGTTTTACAGATCAAATCCGGTAATAACCCAGTATGTGATTTCGAGTTAACTATGTTAACTTACGGTCATCGTCAGGTTCACAAAGAAGGTCGAAACGTTGTTCGCTCCTCTATTAGTATCTTCTCTATCCATTCCAGCCGTTTTTAAATATATAATTTTCTCTATAAGTGGGTTTTCTCGTCATCACGGTTCATGAATATTTTGTCAAATATACATCACATTTTTAAATTTACACAATCTCTTACTTATTTAAATCTCGAACATAGATGAGCTAAAATACTGTTTGTGTATTTTAATCCGAATTGCTACATTAGCGCCATCTCTTGCTTAAAATGATTCTATATATGACATTTTATTATAAAAACATATTTTAGTCTTGAAAACAATTCTTGTAATTTTAGATCAACGTTAAGCCGAAGTTCAACACTAAATGATGCCATTTACTATAAACAGTTTTATAATACTGTTGATTAACTGCGACGCTGACATTTCTTTTATATGTGGTTTCTCGCTAATTTGCATAATAAAAATATTTTCTCACACATTTGCACACGCACGAAGATAAGTAATATCTAGGTGCACACCTTCAGTGTGGGTGCAACATCTCGGTGTTTAGGGTCTTTTTTCTTGGTGTTATGGTGGTTACTCTTCTTTACTTTCTAGTTTCTCACTATATTTCTCATTAAAAAGGTGTATACACACGTGGATAAGTAATACCTAGGTGCACACCTTCAGTCTGGGTGCAACATCTCGGTGTCTAGGTTCTTTTTTCTTGGTGTTATGGTGGTTACTCTTCTTTACTTTGTAATTTCTCACTATATTTCTCATTGAAAAGATGTGTACACACGTGGATAAGTAATACCTTGGTGCACACCTTCAGTGTGGGTGCAACATCTCGGTGTTTAGGTTCTTTTTTCTTGGTGTTATGGTGGTTACTCTTCTTTACTTTGTAGTTTCTCACTATATTTCTCATTAAAAAGATGTGCACACACGTGAATAAGTAATAATACCTTCATGTTGTATGTGTACAAAGTTTTAAGTTTCTAGGTTCTTTTCTCTTGCAGATATGTGGGGTCACACACAAACCTAAAGCCTCGGACTTTTATTATTGTGGGTCAGTTTGTTGCTACATGACAACACTTTAAAATATGTTTTACAACTCACGGATTAAACATTTGATTAATTGATTCATTAAAATCGATAAATATACAACATTCATACATATATTACATAAAACAAAATTAATGCAAGGATAGTAAGATAGTAAATGAAAATATGAATGTTAATACAGGGTCTTTTAGGCTAAGCGTTTCGAAGACATATCCAACAGGACTTGATAATCCCTGAACATAATTAGAGGCGCTTAGGTCAGATATTCTTGGCCCAAAACAGCGAGATTGATGAAATGGTAACGTGAGATAAAGAAAACATAGAGTACTTTTTAGTTTTTCTGTCACTCATAATTATGATTAATTAATAACAATTGTACTTTTTAACGGAAACTTTAACAATTGTTCATGAAGAAACTATTGCATAATATATATAAATTTAGAATATCATCACATGTTGCATATTCTTCCAGAAGTTACCGTACACTGGGAAGGTATAAATGATTTACTTTGTTTTTCATACAAACATACAAGAGGATTATATGTGCTAGCCGTCCCAAATTTAGCAATGTAAGACTACAGGGAAGAGAGCAAGTTATCACCATCCCACCTCTTGAATTACTCTTTTAACAACGAATATTGGGCTTGACCGTCAAATTAATTACTTGTAAATATCATGTTACGAACAAAACTAAACAATAATAAAATATTGACTCTCGAAATAAATTAACAACATATGCACTTAACAGTACTTTTATGTTATAACATGAGTATTCATGTCAAACGAATTCTCAAATCCTTCCAGTTGTTCTCGAAAATACATTAATAAACGAACATGCTGCTAAAGGGTATGTATTCAAAATTATCATCTTATCTATAGATAACACGAAATTTAATTATTTTAGACAAAAATAACCATTGGGGTGTCCCAAATGGAACTCAACTTTGGAAGCGGTGTAGATTGCTATTTATATTCATACAATTATGTTAAAAGTCAAAATTTGTCCCTCTATGATGATTATAAGTGAGTGAAGTATTTTATAAAATATTACAAATAATTTTATTGATTTTACTTGTGCTATATATACCATATAAAATATTATTATTGATAATATTTTTATTTGTTATTATAAGCAAGCTAACTTCTATTTTTTAACTTTGTTATATGATAAATATGCGACATAAAATATAAAACAATGGACTATCAAACATAGATATTCATGAAGGTCTAAGGAGGAAAATGTAACAACTTTTGAAACAAATATAGCCTGAAATGTGCCATGATGCAAATAAGATGAAAAATCTTATTATGTTTCTTTGTCACTTGATTCAAACTGGTTCTCAGATGTTCGAACCAACACAAAATGTCAAAGATTTTGTAAACATGCACTCAGAGTAGACACATTTTAGAGAAGAGATTACAAGTGTCGATGTCAACCTCCTTGTATACATTGTACCAACTGTGCACTAATACATAAACCTATAGCTACAACATAAATTTCGTAGGAAATTATATATAATGATATACATATCAACTTCAGTAATAAATTTTATTGAATAAAGAAAGAACTGAACCACACGCTACATCACAGATGTTTATACTTTGAAATTTCAACTAAATACCAAATCCATATATATATCAGTATCCCGAGATAACAAATCAACTAACAAGTTATGTGTCCATATATTTATATATGTTAAGTCAGGTAAAGTAAGAGTTTCTTAATGATTGTTTCACTATACAGAACAGCAGTGTTTTGTATCGTTTTAATACTTATTTGTTTGATTTTGTTCACAGTGGACTCTTTTTATCTAACGGAAAAACTTTTTATCTTGTACACAGTCAGCTTAATGTTTGTTTTGAAGTAATCCTACATGATTTACATATTGTCTGTTATTCATTATGAACTAAATAAAATTATTCATAATTTATCAGGTCATCTCATAAGTGATGTCCGAAATTTCAATACAGAAAGTGCATCATCATTTCAGAAGGTTTTAATGACTAAAATATGTCGTAGGACGTGTATAAAAATGTTGAGACAAATAAAAGAAACTATCACAACTCTACTTTTTCAGATCATTTATCAGATAAACCCTTATAAAGATGGATGTGTCTGAGGAGCACATAAGGCAAAAAATGCTTTATGAGTTTAAAAAAAGCAATAGTGCAGCAGAAACCACAAAAACATTCAAAGTGTTTTTGGTGCGGAGTCTCTCAATGAAAGTAAACGTTGAACGTAGTTTAAGAAGCTTAGATCAGGTGACTACAGCTTAAGTTTAATGATGACTTGCTGCTGGCTGCACTTGATGAAGACTGTGCTGTAACATTTGAAGAACTAACACAGAAGATTAATTCAACAGTTCACTGTCATCTGCAACAACTTGGAAATGTATCAAAACTTGAAAAATGGGTCCCCAATGATCTGATAGAAGCCAACCTTAGAGCAAGAATGGATATTTGCACTTCTCTGCACTCGTATGAACGTAACTCACATTTTTTGGACAGGTTAGTGACTGGAGATGAAAAATGGAATATTATAAAAAATGTTAAGAGCCGCACATAATGACTCAGTTCAGGTAAACTGGCTAAAGCACAGCCCAAAATGGACCTCCACCATAGGAAAGTCTTGTTAATATTGCATAACTTCAAGTCATAATGGGTGCTGAATAAATTACTGAACTAGGGTCACATACTCTAATGGGTCCTTCTACACAGTTTAGCATTTCTTCTTCTGTCATTTCCACATAAGTACGTTGATCACTTGACACTGAAATATATTGGTTGCTATTTTATACAGTTAGAGCTATGAATGGCTTAAAGCTAATGATTAGGGTAAGATTTTATATAATTTAAACATTCTATCGTTTGCTTTCAAAGGTATCTCTATAAACATTCTTTGTGTATACTTTACTGCGGCTGTTTTTTACATCAGCCTATCTATAATACATATATTGTTTGTTTGTTTTTGAGAGCTATCTGTGCTAGTCGTCCCTAATTTAGCAGAGTAAGACTAGACGGAAGGCATCTAGTCATCGGCTGAAAGGGCGAGCATGTTTGGCGCGAAGGGGATGCGAACCCGCGACCTACTTGAGTGGGTGGATCTGGCACCACATTATTATCAGTCCTTCTGGTAGTAGTAGTAGTGTCTAGTGCCTCACGAACCTACTTGAGTGAATGGATCTGGCACAGCTTCCACATTATCATCAGCCCTTCTGGTAGTTGTAGTGTCTAGTGCCTCACGAACCTACTTGAGTGGGTGGATCTGGCACAGCTTCCACATTATCATCAGCCCTTCTGGTAGTAGTACTGTCTAGTGCCACACGAACCTACTTGAGTGGGTGGATCTGACACAGCTTCCACATTATCATCATCCCTTCTGGTAGTAGTAGTGTCTAGTGCCACACGAACCTACTTGAGTCGGTGGATCTGGTACAGCTTCCACATTATCATCAGCCCTTCTGGTAGTAGTGATGTCTATGCCAGCAGTAGCCACAGTTACTTATTTAATATTATTTTCTACTTACACTACTTATATAACCTTAAACTAACTTCTCTACCTCAACTTCTTTCTTTACTTTAATCAACCTGTTGTCATTTACTCCAAAATATCCTCCAAAACTTCACCAATCACGTAACGGTGAGGAGGTAGGCCGAGTGGTTGGTTTAGCTTAGCTGTTGGAACTTCGACTGACAGTACGTGTTGTTACACGACTTATTTATTTTAAGTGAGGATGCAGTAGGTGAATGGAGCACACAGATACTAACTCGAGACTAACTGCCTTCCCTCTAGTCTTACACTGCTAAATTAGGGACGGGTAGCGCAGATAGCCCACCTTTAGCTTTGCGTGAAATTCAAACAAAACCACGTCGATAGAACAGCAGAATTAGTTATCATAAAATGGTTAATAAAGAGAAATTATTGTTAATCAAGAGCTTGAAACCATTGATGTTGAATATAAGTACAGTTGGAATTTCAAAGGTATTAAAGATGTACCGCTGATGTATTTATAAGGTAGCTGATGGGGGAATAATCTTACAAAACTGATATTTCTCAAATACAGTTGACGAACTAACCGATAGATTGGACCAGATAGTTGTGTTTAGTATTTTAAACGATTTACGTACTGAGCAATTAAGAAAGATAAATTAGTAGCGGAAATACTAAATATTTTAAAAAACCTGTATGGATATTGGTTGAAGTACCATAGTGAGTAGAAGACAACTAAAATACGATTTATAGATACATAACATAGAGTAGGAAGCTGTCCAATGACTTTGTACTTAGTTATCGAATATCCAGTACGTTAGCTCAGTAGGTAAACCACTTTATTATTGTACAAGGTATCCAGGGTTCGATACCAACCTTACCAGTAAGTGATGTAGTGGTGAAGTTTGTAGAGCTCTTGCATAACGTACGACAGATAATGTTACATAAAAATAAAATTATCACACCAAGAAGCTTTATTCCAATTAGAGGACAAGACTTTATTTTAGTAACACACAAACTAAAACATATAAAATCTTAAATCCATTTGAAAAATGAAACTTTAATAAAATTCTGTACTTCTTCAGACAGACCAGTGTAAAAATAATACATATAGTGTCTTCTTCACAGAGAATTATTGAATAATCAAGTATGTGTTGATAAACTAGGAAGCTACGGAGGGAAAGAAAAGACAACAATACATTACTTCTAATTGTACTACAGTTGGTCAGCTACAGAAATGATACACGGAAAGCAATGTTTCTAATATTGTATTTTTATATTGTACTGATTTCTGATTTGAGTAGCAATGAAGATATGGTGAAAAATGGGAGATTTTAATAAATAAATCTACGTTTTATTGTTTAAATTAGAGGCATTGTGACTGTTGTGAGACTACGATGTGAATTAGTGGAACTAGGATTGATTATTTATGTCAGTATAACTGGTGTGAGACGATTTGGGTGTCAGAATGACAGTTGAGAAACGATTATATTCGTCAGTGTGGCTGATTTGACTATTGTTATGGGTGACAATGGCTAGTGTGAGACCGTTATAAATGTCAACATTACTGAGACTGTTATAGATGTCACTGTGACTGGCTTGCGTCTATGTGTAGGTGTTAGAGTAACGTGTACGAGACTGTTCTAAAGGTTATGCATGTGACTTCATGCATCTTGTCGGCTTTGTTTATTCCGCTATATTGGACCTAATAACAAAATAATTAAAAACAGAAACTCCATTTTCAGTTAAATACTTAGAATTAAATCGTGTAATAATATTGGTTGGTTGTGATGCTGTTGGTTGAAAAAATACAGGGTTGACCTTTGGTTATCTTTGTTGGTGTCTCCATGTAAAATAATATGGCTGCTGCACGTGAGTAACACCATCATATTCCTGTTATGCACGTGCTACGTACAGTCAAGTCCTGACCCTCTAGTTGAACTACAACCCATACAAACAACTGTAGGACAGTGGTTGTGACTGACGTAGTTACAAACATATTCGTAACGTATTTAAAGTGTTTTCTTTCGGAGAATGAAATTATCATGAATATTGGGCTATCTCCTGCATCTACCAAGAGGAATCGAACCACTGATTTTAGAGATGTACATCTGAAGATGCACCACTGTTTCATCGGAGAGCATCACGAATATTAATATTAGAACCACAAAAGCTTCAAAAACAGACATTTTTTGATACAAACCCAACCAAGCCCAACTAAAACAATACTCCATCCTAGCCCACAGTTATGATTACATATATAGGGTAGCATGTGAAATACACCCTTAATATATAAACTTTATTAATATGTGAACTTCTGGTAAGTTAATCACCGTGTTGGTCCTAATGTTTTCACTATTTTATTGTCAAACAGGATTAGTAGTTCACCAATATGAAGATAGAACTTTTGTAAGTGTTGAGTCATTTTAACAAATTAATTACACATATATCATCAATACATTATATTATCTCAGAAACTGTAAGTATATTTACCAACCTGTAGGTGGTGCTTGTTTTACACGAAATGTGAATATTTGGATAAAATCACACATTAAAAACTTTACTAGTATATGGTCTGTAAATTAAAAATGTACATGTAGCGTATCGTTACAATACAAGCGTTGTGTAGATAAACAATTAGATCTAGATTCCAGGTCTAACGTCCCGGCATATCCAGGTGGTTAGGGTACTCGACATGTAATCTGAAGAAAACGGGTCGAATCCCTGTCACAACAAGCATGCTCGCCTTTTCAGTCGAGGTTGCGTTATAAAATGAGTCAATCCCAGTACTCATTGATAAAATAGTAGCCCAAGAGTTGGCGGAGGGTGATGATAACCAGCTGCCTTCCTCGTTTCTTAAACCACTCAATTAGGGACGGCTAGCTCAGATAGTCTTTGCAGCTTTGAGAGAAATTTCAAAAACAAAGAATATAGGTCTAACACTAATAGATGTGGTAAACGTTATCGAACAACCTGACAAACAAGTTGACTCTAATTTAGGTAAGGAAAGATATCACCTATCATCACACATGAAATACTGCTAAGTAAGTAAAGGTGATTATATAGAACACATCAGGGTCCAATTTAACAATTTTTATACCAGTTCTTTACTTTCGACTATATTACCAAAACGAACGAATCTGATACTCAGCCTATTTCAAGACATCTAAACTTTTCATACCTTCAATATGAGGCAATGAACTCCAGGTAACTGAAAATATCTAGGTATTCTGTGTCTGGAATGTCCATAACTGTGTCTCTGACAACAAAACTAATGTATCGGCAGCTAAGTCTGTGGTTATTGTTGCAAGGTTGGAATAGGAGTTCATCATAGACATTCCAAATTACTAACATTTTACCTTATGTAAATCATCAGTCAAAACTATAAACACAAAGTTTTCCTGTATGTAATAAACGTTACAGAAACTCGTCATATTTACACACAAAATGTCAGATAGTAAAACTAGCTCCGCTTTCAGTTACCTCTACAAGTGTCACTGTGACTTCTGAGACATCAACATGGGTGTCACTGTGACTGAAGCGAAGCTGTTATTGGTGTTAATATCGTAAAAATGGTATTAATAAAGTAGCTTATAGTAAACACCCCCCTTCAACAAAACTATATCAAAATAAAAAGTCGAATATATCCCTTACAGAATAAAGTCTACCAGTGATATTGTGTTAATTGGTTTGGTGTAGCTTGAACTTTGTTCAAAGTCACACGACAGTTATCTTCGCTAGCCGTTCCTAATTTAGCAGTGAAAGGCCGCCAACTCTTCACCTAGTCTTTTAGTCATGAAGACTGGGATTAGCCGTCACTTGGCTGAAAGGGCAAGAATGTTTGGTGGGACAGGGATTTGAACCCGTCACCCTCACATTAGGAGTCAAGCGACTTCTCATCTGGCCATACAGGACTAATATAGTGTTAATGAATGTATACCAATAATATAGTGTTAGTGAAAGTTGTTGAAAATGTTGATGTGTGTTGCCTTGTTTCTTAATTCAAGTTTAAGGACTATTTCCATCTTGAAAAGTCCTTCATCTGAACGCATCTTCACAATCCATGTACATGATTATTTTTCATGACCATCACATACTTTCTTAAATGTGATAAAGTCTTAGTAACATCAAACTACATACTAAATTACAAATAATGTTGGTACTGTGCCACTGGAACCTTATATTCAAGATGTTGATTTGTTTATTCAACATTATTTTAATATAACATTCTGAACCCTGTGCATACTACTAAATATATAAAATGTGATCGTATTAAATCATCATACATGAACAATTTTAATATTTTAGTAAATGTACAAATGTTTTCTTGATCAGTATCTGTTAAATAATAATTTAGTATTGAATAAATCAGGTCGGATCAAACATGTTATGAAGATTTAAAAACTTGTTTGTTAGAATCTTTTAAACAATCCTATCTAATAATAGTAGAACTATACAAAGATATGATAAAATGTAAATTAGTTAGTACTTTGTATTTTCAGTACATGATTGTATTTAAATTAACAAATGTAAAGAAATTCCTCATGTTGGTCAAGAACCAATGTAATGAAAATATATCAAATTGTCTGTTCACTGTTTAAAGAATTCAGACTTTAGTTGTTGTTTTTGATAATTTTATTTATACAGCATACCTACAGTTTTGATAAAATCTTACTGCAAAAACATATACATGATTTCAATTATTCGTATCAATAAATAATCTGAACATGTGAATATAGTCTCTTTGAATCTCTTTTGAGTAAAATGTTTCAACAATATCCTTTCCATAATTGATGTTTTGGACTACATGGAATCCGATATTACTGTTATATCATTTAAATGTGTCATTATATCTGTGATCTGCCTTTACAGGTCAAACATACTGATAAGTTATGATGGTAAGTGTTTTGCATAAAGAAAATCAAATAATTCTACTTTTCAACTTACAAACAGAAGGATCAGTAAATACGTTTATCTATAGTTATTTATATATTACACACATTTATTTATTTATATTACACACATAAAATTTGAATACAGTTTTGGTAATGTTGATTTTCAGCTTTGCTTGACATGTGTAGTGTTTATATCTTTTAAAGAAAAGTTATAGGACGTTGATTGTGAATTTATGAAAACTTAATATTCTCATACACCGTAAATATATTTCCGTTGGATACAACTTCTCATAAGATGGCTTTACCGTTCAGTTTCTGCCGCCACTAGTTCCACCTACCCAAGGTTTCAACAGGAACGTGACTACTTCTACTTTCGCAGCTGCTTCCAAGGAAAGAAGCACCAGAAGTGTGAGTTGAGGTATCAGTGCAAGAAATTATTACATCTTACCTAAACTCACATTGACTTGGTTGAGGAAACAGTGTATAATTTACCTAGACGAGCACCCTTCGGAAAGTGTCCAAATTCATCTCTATGGAATATGACATCTCAACTTAGAGGAAAACACATGTGAGAGAACGCTCATAACCAGATACAGTCTTCGCCCATCTTGACAGTATGTTTCACTAAACTGGCTGTTAAAAAGAGGATGACATCCTTAATTGTAGATATGATGGTTGGTCCACCTTTCCCATGGTAATGTGTGATATCCTAGCCAACACAGTGCATCTCGACCTGTCTGTCTCCTTTCTATACCAGACCACCTGGGAATAAACCTTTTGAAGAAGATATGACAGGGGTTTCTTAACCAACTAATATTATTTGGTTGGTCCAGTACTTTTCTAAAACCAGTTTTACCACAAACTAACCAGCAGGAGATTGTACAGTTACAACATTCTCTAGTGTAGTATAGTACAGGAAAAATGATATATAGAAATGAAAAGTAAATAAGCTACATGTACAGTTAATCCAAAAGCCACGTTTGAAACCGGAGAGTGGTGATAGTGGAATGATAATTTGATACCGAGTCTGATGAATGAGTGATATTTAAGGGGAAGTACTAAGAGGGGGTATTTTGTGAAGAAGGATAAGGACTGGAAATTAAGTTTGAGCTGTCCATAAATGTGTTATCAAAAGGACAGATGCAGGTGTGGACTGAGTGACGTATAAAACCTTGAGAAGGAAACATATATAAGTAACTTGGTCTAACTAAATAGAATTAATTTACTATCTAAGCAAAACGATGTGGTATTGGGGACCAAAAAAGTTATGACTGTTTTTTATGAGATGGATGGTAAATGTGTACAGAGGTTGAGTATTTCACTGATTATATAACTATCAGAACACTTGGGTATTGAAAGAACACACTCTACAAAGGATCTTATAGGTATTGAGTAATGGATACCAGGTTCCATTGATTCTGTTATACTCAGTAACAGATGTGAAAGTGAGTGTGACTCAAAGGCATAAGGACTTCCATTACAGCTATTACCTCCAGTAAATAAATTACTTCACTAGTAGACAGATTAAGTTTGCATCAATCTAAACGAAAAGAAAGAAAATTCAGACCGATTGAGAAATGTGTTGAAAAATATCCCAGGTGAAAAGTGTATGAACAGTAACACGAAATTTAAGATTCGTGTTTAAATGGAGTGAATTTTGAAACTAGTTACTTAATAACTGTACAAAATAAAAAGTAATAAACAGCATGAAAAAGGTTAAAGTAAAAAAAAAAAGAAGGAAACATTTTAACACATCATAAAACTATTGTGTCAAATGTAGAGATGAAGATTGGAACCCCCATTTTATTATCTCCAACTGGTTAGTTCAGAAGACATCTGGTTTTGGAAAAAAGTTAACATTTTCTTACATGAAAATGTGTTTCCATTAGACACTTACCATTTCACACAGACATTCTATCTTCTGTGAACATCTGCCTTGAGTACCTGCATGACACTAGTTTTTAGGCAACTTCAATCTGAACTCACGTGATTCTTATTAATGGATAATGATGTTATTGTTTAATAGCTCCCTCTACACTGCTCCACTCATGAAATTTCATCATTAAAGAAAAAATAAGTCGTAATTACCCAAATGAACACATACGCATCAGAAAACTTGTGAGTGAAGCGGCTATTTGATAGGCCGATCATGATACAAATGATCTGTTTTCAAATTAATCGCTTCAAATACATAAGAATCTATACAGCAAATCCATTGAATGGATGCCGAATCATGACGGTCGAGTGTTTTAAAAAGGAATTAAAGACCTGATATCTGCTCTATAATTGATGTAAAAAATCACCACGAAATTATCAGAATGGATCATAATCAAACAATTCACAAGCAGTGGTAAGGAATACAAACATGTCCAATGTACAGAAAAGAGGTCGGGCACACTGATGTGGAAGAATTGCTTATGCTGGTACATATGTTTAAGATGATATTGTTGTTCAATGATGTATTACAACCAGTAAACATAACATTTCTGAAGAGGTGAGGGGTTGGTACGATTCAAAGTGAAGGAACCAAAACAGTCGGAAACAGGGAAAATGGTTGGGTCAAGAGGATAAAGTATTGGGTTGGAGTGAGTAAGGATTTAAACATTTTGTCAATTCATCTAAAACGGGTTTCTACCATCAAAGATATGACTGGAGGACTCTTTCCATGAGTATGAAAACAGAAGGCTATCTTGCATGTAATAACGAAACCACAGACCAAGTCAACGAAGATGTGGAGTACACGCTTTGACCACGTGACTGAAATTATAGGAGACAATGTAGTGTTTGAAACAATAAATTATAACATCAGTGGATGTAGAAAAGGAAGCATCTAGAGAACTCTGTAATGGAAATAGGAAGAAAGGCGTTTGTAATATAGATCTGAATAATGTTGGTGTGGTGTTTGTCAGTGTACTGACACACAATTCAAAACAGAAATCCACCGAAAAATCACCCATACTGGACTATACATTCCTTGGGACTCAGCACATGAAACAAAACAAAAACTCAACATACTAAAAAACCAAATAAACACAACCATAAAACTATGCTCACCAGATAAAATTAACGATGAATTAGACAAAATAAAACAATACTTCATCAACATCAATAAGTTTCCTCCACAAACCGTAGAAAACATTATAAGCACACACCTACACAGAAAGCAAAATCAACCAACTAAAGTAAATACAGCTCACGAATCAAAAAAACCACGAAACCATATACTGCTGTATACCATATATTCCCGACATCAGCAAACAAATAACCAACATTTGGCAAAAATTAGTAACAAAATATGACATTCCAGTTAATACCAAATTTATTCAAAAACCCGACACAAAACTGAAGTCTATACTATGTAAAAACTACACTGACAAACACCACACCAACATTATTTATAAAATACAATGTGATAACTGCCACGACTTCTATATTGGAGAAACAAGTAGAAAAATGGAAACCAGATTCAAAGAACATAAAAAGTCACCTTCACACGTTTTCGAACACTGTAAGTCAAATAAACACAACATAACCATAGAAAACACTCAAATACTAAATAAAGAAACAAACATAAACAAACGCAAAATTAAAGAAGCCTTACTTATACAACAACATAAACCCAAAATAAACCAATATAAAGGAACGCCTTTATACCTATATTAATATAATAAAATAAATAAAATTATATATTCAAACATCTAATACCGCCCTCTACATTTTGACACACAGTTACACAACCCCTTTCAAACATGTGGTCAGCTTCCGGTCAGTTACCTCTTTCTTTGTGAACCTGACGAAGACCGAAGAAGGTCGAAACGTTGTTCGCTCTTCTATGTAAAATATTTTCTCAACCCAAACGAGCCGTTTTTGCATATAAATTTCTCAACAAGTGGGTTTCTCGACATCACTGATTATTATTTCACTTTAATGTAATGTATACTGTGTCAAACTGTGTGACCAATATCATATCGATGTTGCATGCTTACAATCAGTGTTGTTAAGATCCTGAGGCATCCACAACTACTGAAAAAGATGCATTCAGAGAATCCTTAATGTTCAGTCATTTAAATACATGTAATTCTTCCAAAGAGACCGATACATGTTCGATACTATTGAGGTCTGATAATTCTGTACCCTAGTTAAGCTGGATCAATCATCTCTTCTTCAATATTATTATACGTGGGAAGACAATTATCATCCATTCAGCTGAAGTCAGAACCAAACGTAAACATATATGACAGCATATTATGTAATGTCTTAATGACATCTGGAAAATATAAAGGTCAGAGTATCCATTCGTGATTTTTTTTTCATTATCACATATATTTCCACCAATTGATATTAAAAAAGTGAGTTATTTTGTGTCTTACTATAACCAAAATATACCTTGTCTCAGTAGTATTACCAAACCTCTCTTGTGTTTTTAACCGTACATACACTGAAATGAAGTTCTGTTGTAACTACGAACATCTGATTCTGTTTTTAACAGTTATCACATAATTGTAGCGAATCGTTAGATGACGGTAACTTACTAAATGTGGACGTTATTCTTTTCAGTCCAGTAACAGT
>NW_027467782.1:2440701-2500482 GCF_004210375.1 Tachypleus tridentatus | reverse complement strand
GTTATTTAAAGAAGTTTGGAAAATATAGTGACATTTTCATTATGAAGTTGTCTGTTGACCAGTGCTATGTCTTAGGATTGTCCATCCTATGTAAGCTGTTATTTTTATAGTATGTTTTGATTGTGTATAATAAAAATAACCATATTTTCACTCTGTTCTACATTTTGAGAAATGCTTTTAAAAGTATTTCTTGGTTGAATGTATATGATAAAAATAGTCAGTTATCTGATGATGAATGGTAGAATACTTGAAATGTTGCCCTCTACACTTGTGTTTCTATAACAGCCAGTTGCCATCCATTCAAGTGAGTTTCATCATAAACAATCTAATTTCTTGAGTTTTTCAAGATTTGTTTTATTTGATTTTTAAGCCAATAATTTATATTATTTCTTTCTAAAAAATCACTGGCATATAGTTTCTGAAAAAAAAAGACAACTTCCCCAAAAGAAAAATACTGTTTTCTCCACAATTATCAAAAGGCTGTACACAGCTGTGATGGCCCTGATAAACTATTATACTGTTGCCAACAAAATAATGTGTATTTCTATGTGTATATAATGTGTATTTCTACACACAGACTTTTTAATTTACTAACTAACTAAATGTGTGTGTAAAATACTTCACTGTGCACTTTCCAAAAAATTTCTTTAGTATAGGCCCAATAAAATCTTTGATGATTATGGTAACTGATATTGTGGACCATTTTACTGATTGCCATTCTTTTCATTCTTTGACAGATTATTTAGGCAGAGTATTCATGATGAAACTTTGTAGAATGGATGGCAACTGCCTGTTGTGGAGACCCAAGTTTAGAGCATGACATTTTGAAAGCCTTCCACCATGAACCTGAAGACTTTTGAAATGTCATCCTTTACATTTGTGTCTCCACAACAGCAGTTGCTGTCCATTCTAGAAAGTGTCACCATTCTCTTTGTTTGTAATTCTAAACATTTTAATATTTTATGTATACTTTGTTATTTTTTAAGTGAACTCTGTGAACCCTCAACATTTTAAAAAAAGGAATGTATAAATAGTCAATTTTACACAACATGATGGTAAATAAATTCGTGGGTAAAAGTGTATTGAGGCCACCTTACAGGTTGCTGCTTATGGAGGTAATCTCTTATTTTGGCAGAACTGAGACTTGTTAGAGTTTTTTATGTAAAACATTACATCTACCTTTACTACAAAGAAAATGGAAAATTGTCTGCTCTTAATAGTATGTGTAATAAATTAATCTAGTTGTTGAATTATTTGCTAATTTATATAACTGATGCTTTGTTATTTAGTCTTTTCTTTTGCTTATGTTCTTAAGTATGTTTTCATAAGGTCTAAGATGGATCCTGTGAATATAAAAGTAGAGCTTGGACCCAAAGAACTATTCAGTATCACAAAACTATTGGAAGAGGTAAGGATGTACGAGTCACTATTTTGTAAAATAATTTGCATTTTTAACTTTAATAGCAGAAGAGATGTTTTCATTTCTTGTGTATATGTAGTTTTATAATGTTTGTTAAGTCAGTATATTGTATGACTTATTTGTAAAAAAAGAAAAGAAAAAGAGACCTCACCCAAAGAAAAACAACAACAAAAAACATTTTGCTTTGATGTAACTACATTTTATCAGCTAGTGGTAAAGATGCAAGTATTTACTTACTGCTGGTATTTTAAGTTTTCTTTATCACTGGTGTTGTGATTGTTAAGTTTACTTACTGCTATAAGTAAAAGGTGACTTAACTGCTAAATTAACTGAGAACTGATTTGGGTGACTTAGTTGTTAGTGGGAGAGACTGCTATATTTGGTTGATTGTTGGACTTGTTATAAATTATTTAATTGTGCTAGATGTATGTAGAAGGACACGCACACAATGTTTAGATTGGAGTTTGAATTTAATCAGCAGGTAGGTATGTGTATCTGTGATAAGATTCAGGTGTTAAAAATATAATAATACAGGAGGTCACTGGACACATCAAACCATCTTCTTCCCCAAAAATCAGTCAACTGAAGCAACCATTCCCTCTAAATTTAACCTTTGGCATCTGTATATATTGCTATATAATAAAAGGAGGAACAACTTTACACTAGAATATTCAACAAGTTTATTACTTCAAAGTAGTCGTTCCTATCATAAACGGCTGTGATATATATCTATATAACACTTGCGGAGTACGTTGGGCCTCCTGTTGGTCTGTTGAGACTTTACCATTCAGTAAACTAAACACTTAAAGCTGGATCTTATATGTTGTCAAGCTTTCTTTTAAATTCCCTTAATTTTACTGCATCTGTCACATTTGAATGCAACCCATCACAAAGGCCACCCACCCTCTTAAAGAAAAATAAAACTGTCTTAGCTCAAAACAGTTCCTATTCTGCCAAGTTTTGTATTTGTGTCCTATATTTCTAAACAATTTAAATTTTCATTATTTTAAATACCTCAATCAGATCCTCTCTATTAGCCCAGTACGGCTAGGTGGTGAAGACTCTCGACTCGTAATCTGAGGGCTGTAGGTTTGAACCCGCACCACACCAGATGTGCTCGTTCTTCCAGCCATGTGTGTGGGGGCAGTATAATGTTACAGTCAATCCCACTAATCATTGGTAAAAGAGTAGCCCAAGAATGATGGTGGGTGGTGATGACTAGCTGTCTTTCCTCTAGTGTTACACTGCTAAATTAGGGATAACTAGTGCAAATAACCGTTATGTGGCTTTGCAGAAAATTAAAAGACAAACACACAAATAGAACCTCTCTTACTTTTCTTATTTCAAGAGATCTTAACCTGTCTTCATATGACAACTTTTCTATCTCAGTTATTATTGTAATAACCTTCCTATAAACCTTTATGAACAATTCAGTGTCTGTCCTAAAGTAAAGGAACCCAAAATTGCAGGAAATACTCCAATTATGGCATAAGATGTAACTTGTACAATGAAATTATGACTGTTTTAAACTTACATGTAGTGTTTCTGCAAATGCAACCTGAAATCCTATTTGCTTTACTGATAGCAACAGCACACTGATTGGATGGCTTCAAAGATTGCTAAATCAGAATTAAATTAAAATCATACTAATAATTCCAACTGTGATATTTCAACTTATTTACCTTTTATTTATTACAGTTAAAATCCACCTGTCATTTATTTGCCTAACTTCCCAAATAATCTAAATATGTTTTGCAAAATGGCAGCATTCTACTCACAGTTAAGGGTTACTAGTGATATTTGCTAATAAATTAATAAATGGCCAAATTAATCCGTTATGTTCGAATATTTGAGTATCACAGTCTTCTTTAAATAATGATATGTACGAGCAAGAAAACATATCATGATAATTGCACCCAGCTTGTTTGTTGCCTTTTATCTGATTAGCAGTTAAAGAACAGAAAAGAAATTGGTTATGGGTGCTGCCACCTAGTTACCTTTTCTGTATTTATCAGTTCAAGAAATAAAGAAAGTTAGTTAGTGGTGGGTGCTTACAAACAATTTCCTTCCTTCTACTCAGCACTTCATTATTCATTACAGTGACACACAGCCTTTGATAACTTTGCTGTAAACAAAGACAAGACGAGGAAGTTTGGACCTTGAGAACCACTTCTCAAGTCAACAGAGCTGAACAAACTTAAAAATAAAAACAAAATTATCGTGCTAAAAGGCTATTTGGCCTGAGTAGAGATAGCCTATTATATAGATTTGTGTTTGACAACTAACAAATATAATAGCAATATTCAGGTAGACAGAATAATAAAAAATATTAATAATTGTAATTTTGATTATTTAATGGTATTTCCATTAATTGATTAGCTTATATGCCATTTAGTTGACTGTAATGATGAAATTGCTTAGTTCTAGCCAGCAACATCAATATTTTATTATTATCAACAGGCTTAAGAATTTATTGACCATTCCTTCATTTGCACCATTGATGTAAATAAAAAGATGCAAAGCTTTTAATACTGAATCTTGATAAACCTCTTTTGTGGCTTTAATTCGTAAGACCAGATTCCATTTGTAGCAACTACTTGCTTTATTCCATCCAGCTATTTTTCTATCCAATGAGCCAAGTTAATCTCCACCTATAGAGAACATTTTTTAACAGTCTGTTACGTAGCTATTTGTCAGGTGCTTTGTGAAAATCCAGATGCAACAAATATATACTTGTGCTTTTGTCTACCTGAGCAGTAAACTTGTCAGACTTCCAAAGCATTAGTTAGGCATGATTTTCTCCAGTGAAACCATGTTGACTATCAATAACATTTTAAACTTTATTAAATGATGTTTCAATGCATTTTTATTGAACTTTTAAAACTTTCTCCACCACTGATGTAAGACTAATAGGTCTATATTTACTGGAACAATTTCTATTATTTTAGCCAACTTCAATTTTCTGACATCTGTTTGTTATTTAAGGACCTGCAAAAAAAAATTATAGTTTGGCTCACACAAATACAGTCCTTAATCTCTTTATAAAGCTCTATCCATTTTAAATTTCCCAATTTTTTTTTTTTTAATTAACAAGCTCAAAATTATTGTGATTGTCTTCATTAGCAAAAACTGGTGAAAAAAAAAAGGATTTAATAACCTAGTTATTTCATGATTATCAAATATGATCAATCCTAGTGGCACAGATAACTATCGGCAGACTCTCAGTGCAAGAAATCAGGATTTAATACTCTTCTCTTTGTGTAGTTTTGTGCTGAACTGCAAATGAACAAACAGATATTAACCTTCTGTCTCAAAAGCTATGCTCCTGTCTTGAAATTTTGTTTACCCTTATGTATTTAATAAATTTTTAATTTTATATTTACAGAGAGCTTTTTTTATGTATCTTTTTAGTTTTCTAATTTCTTGTTTGACCAGCTCTCTTCATCTTTAATTTTACAAGTCTCCTGTTGTCGCAAATAATTTAAACTTTTTGTGCTTAAACTGCTTTCCTTTAATTTTTATCTTTTTCACTTTTATATGAGACACCATTTTTTGTATAAGGTATATATCAACCTTCATTGTTTAGAAATTTTTAAAACATTTTTCAACATTTCATTGATATCTCCCATTAATTTAGTAGCCTAATTCTCAGAGATAATTCTGTTGTCCCCTCAGAAATTCCTGTACTGAAATTTCTAACCACAATATTGATCTCCATATGGTAAAACATCAAACCTTGTTGACCAATGACAACTTGTTCTAAGATGGTTTCTGGTCTCCACATCTACAACCATTTCAATATTAGAAGTTGACAATAAAACTAAAATAGCATTCTTCCTAGCAGCTTTTCAAAGCAATTTAAAAACAAAACAAAAAAACTCATTCTAAATGGTTTTTAAAAACCTGTCTCCCATGTGATTCAACTCTTAACACACTCCAATCTATATGACTTAAATAAAAATGCTCCATAAATTATGATCTCATTAACAGTTGAATTTTGTATATCATTCTAGAGTTACATAGGGAGTGTATACTTATAATGGTTCTCCTTTTTAAATATTAAAATTATTAGAGTTATTATATAGTTTACACTGTATCTAGCACTTACTTCTCTTACACCTTGTACTCTTGTCATTCAGTACTTTATACTGAAGCAATGCAGCTATTAAACACAGTTCACTCCACCAAAAGCGTCTGCTTCAGTGTTAAGACGATGTGTTTGTGTATAATGTTCTGGCATGAGTTTTTTGTTTGATACAATAGTTTTTCTTTAAGCAGTGGATATTATACAAATAAAAAAAATAGATTTTCCATGTGAGTGACATCTAATATGATGTGGTTATTATTTAAACATTATCAAAAAGCTTCTATTAAAATAATAGAAAATGAAAACCTGACACTGATTAAATGCCATCTGATGGACCTTTGAACTGTCTTTTTATTCCTAGATATTAAACAAATCTTTGTCAAGAGGATTACTGTGGTGTGTAATATCCTGGTAGAATGGAAATACTTTTCTTATGTTTGACATATAAAAATAAAATTGCTTTGTATGTAAATTATATTTGAAGACTGAATATTTTCACTTGAATCATGTACAAGTATACACAAACTGTAACAAAATTAGTTCTTACCTTTGTTTTTTGAAAAAGAAATTGAAAAGACAGATAAAAATTATTTTAACAAGTGATTTACTATTTTCCAAATGATAGTGAAACATGAAACTTAATGTATCATAACTTTTAGTCATCTGCTACTTGTTATTAACAGTCATTTTACTGGTATCCTACATTGTTACTGTGCAAGTGAATTAAATATATTTTTGTATTTCCGTCAGGAAGTTAGAAGATTATTGTACAATAAGTGCAGTGAATGTTTTTTATTTTGATTAATTGTCATTTAGAAAAATTCTGTTGATGAACGATAGCACTCATAATCAAAAGAAGCTCAAACATCTTTGCTATAATCAGACATGAAATTGTGAACCTAATGTACCATCATAGATGTGGTAACTACATTAGTGCAGTGAATTAAGTAAACAATTTTCCCCTACACAGAGCAGTAAAATAACAATTGTTAAAACTCATACTAAAAGTTTTCTCTCATCTTGTACTGAGACAAATCCATGTAGAGAGACAAAGAAGACAAGTAAACATGAATTCTGCTATGAATAACTTGTAGCACAAAAGGGAATCTTAGATGTGCATCATTTTGGTGTTTTACCAATACGAGTAATGTAATTAGAGCAAGAAATAAGTTGCTTGATAGTTTGGTAAGTGCAGATGTGTGTTGAAAAATCTTTTACTTAAACAGAAAATATAAATAATTATGTCTTGTAAGGTGGACTGGACAGAACCATGGATCATTATGCTCTTGGTATTTCATGGATTTGTTACCATCTTGGCTGTAGCGACCCGTAATTATGGAAACATTCAAGCAGCTTTATTTTGCATATTATGTGAGTATTAATTTTAAACAATTACATAATTTAGTATTAAAATATTTCAATGTACCTTTTCTATGAATATAGATATGGGTTAATAAAGTTTCATTTTTAAGTTCAATTTTTTAATAAAAATTTTATCAAACTGTCATAAAGCATTTTTTTTAACTTGAGATTGTAAAAAAATGTCTTAAGTTAGTTTTTTAACTGCAATTTGTTTTAAATTTCTTTCTATGTTTAAAAATCTAGATGTTAAAAAGATTTGCAAATTGGGATTCAAACCTGTGATCATTGGCTTATATAGGTAATTCTTAGATGAACATCAAGCTGATAATAATAAAGTTTATTTAAACTGAAAGATAAAAAAATTGAAATTTCTGAAAATTAAGAACAGCACTCTTGTGATATAACATTTGTGATACTTAAACTGAAAAATCTCTCACTTCTCATTGTTAGTCCTAATTTTATGGGAAATATCTGTGAAAATGTTCTTTCTATGCATATTAAAAACTAAGAGATAACAGTATTTATAGCAAAAATACAACTTTAGGAAATAATGAAATATGTAGCAAGATGAGTCATCAGTTAGAATCCTTAGTTAAAAAGTTTACTTATGAAAATTATTATAATTCAAAGAAACATTAATATGATAACAATTTGAGGGCATTTTTTGTATCCTTGACTGATTTTTATAATTATCAAGTACTTTTATCATACAGTTTTATTCAGGTACTTAATTGTAATACCTGAATGTTAAATTTGATTCCAAAGTTTAAAAACTATAAAGGTTTACAAAATATGATAAGATGTTTAAATACTCATGTGCAGACATCATTAGGCCTAAAAAATGTGATATGTCATGCTGGATTACAGATATTTTTTCCACACACACACACACACCCACACACACACACACACACACACACACACACACACACACACACACACACACACACTTTAATCATCTATTATGAGTTTTAAGTTACAGTTGTATAAAAAAATATATATTTTTTTTGTGCTGCATGGCATTGCCCAGGAGGTTTTTTATTTAGTGCTATCACACACCAGTTTGATCAGAGCATGAAAGAAAACATCTGTACTTGTACTTTCTAGCATGGTTCATATTGCAATTATTAGGCCTATTAGATTTCAGTACCTCATTTGTTCTTGGAATATAAATCTGCAAATGATTTTAGTGTAAGCATTTGATGGTAAAGATTTCATATAATTCAAACATAAATCTTTCAAATATTATATTTATCTTGTATGATCTCATTGATTGCTCAAGTTATTAATGTGAACTTCTAAACATTTACTTTTGAAGTATCTAATTCAGAGAAAGTAATATTCAAATGTTCCAAGTTAATACACTTATAGCATCACCTACATGAATCTTTGTTGTGTGATTATTTTCATGCCTAAAACACTTTCTTTTTTTATTGTTTCTACCAGTGTTAATGGTCTACTTCTCAGAGGTCTTGAATGAATGGGCAGCCAGGAATTGGAGGTGTGCTATTTTATTTATTATATGACCAGGTTACATGTCCCATTGTTATCTTTAAAACTTGTATCTATTTGTATATACACATCTATCTCACAAGGCTTAGTGAAAGTAAAAAAACAACAAATGCAATGATGTCTTTTATTAAAGGAATCTTTATATTTAACTGTATTGATTAATATAAAATTTCAGAAATTGTTACAGTTATTTTATATTCAAAAGGAGTGTAAGATGTTTCTCAGTGTATATTATTATTCTAAGGTTATACATTTTGCAAACTTTTCTTAGTGCATGGAAAAATTCCACTCATGGGGCTGAGACTTTTCTGTGGATTTTTTTTTTTTTTGGGGGGAGAAGGAAGGAAAGGTTGGGTTTGGGGATTGTTTTTTTTCAGTTGCTTTTCATATTAATTTAGTACATCCTGGGAGGAATTTTGTTAAAGGATGGAGTCTAGCTTTTGAGAAATTAATTACAGTTTTTACCAATGGAAGTGAACTGTACATTTCTTTTGAATATTACAAAGAAAAGATTGTAATGTCTTCTTAAGAATGACAATTTATTTAATCACACTATGATAATCTAGTATTACTGTGATGATTGTTATTTCAACTTTGATTCTACTACATGAAGCCATGACCTGACAACAATGTTGAATATTTCTTGACAACTAAATGACAAAATACACTGATAAAAATATTAAAAGTACACTAATCTGGGACAAAATATGATGAACCAGAGCAATAGGGGCAATTACTCCAGTCACAAAGCAGAAAACAGTTGCCAAAATCGATTTCCACAGAACTTGCAAGGGGGCACAAACATTATGGCATGCCCTGATCGCTAATGTATTTCTGTCGAAAATGTAACAAATTTTCAAACTTAGTAGGTTTTAATTTTCTCTCTCTCTGCATGTATAGTTTAAGTTATATTTTTGAACTGATTTATGGTGTATATGGTTTTTGAAACTTGTGTTTTGGAACTAGTTTATGTCTTGTATAGTTTTGTTGTATTGTAGAAGTCAGTATTATGAACTACTTTTGGTACAAGTATATTTTTGAAGACTTAAAAGCCCTTTAATGTTTAGGACTTGGATGGTCTCAGACCTTGGACTCTCCACTTTTTCATGCTTATAGCAGGTACTTGTGCATTTTCAAGGCTGTGGTTGTCCTTTTTATCCATTTTCATCTTTGTAAAAAATAATTAACTTTTATTCATTGAAACTCACTTGTGGAGTTAGAACGATAGCAATGAATTGTTTGTTTTCAGAATATAGTAAGTGAAGAATCTAGAGACACATCTATCTATTCTCGTTTTAAAGGTTTTTGTCCTGTGGACAATTAAAACTGGGCAGTGCAATTTTACTAGAAAATCTTAAATTGGTAAATGTACATTTGACTTCTTCCCATTATAGTTTTTGGAGATCTAAGGTATTAACTTTCTACACTCTATACCTGTATCTAGTGTCTGTGAAGACAAAAGCATGCAAAATTAGTTCAAATAATTCTTTATGTAAAAGAATGTCATAGAGATTTTTTAAGGTTAAAACACTCTATTGTTGGGAATCTCAATTTATGAATCGACATTAATACACTATTCATTAGGATTTGTATTTACTACTTTCATGATTGAATTAAGTGTATAATTGACTGTTAATCTGATATAGAGTTTTTCTCCACACCTACCACAGGCTGTTTGCCAGAGGTCAGTATTTTGATAGCAGAGGGACCTTCTTTTCTATCATGATTGCTGCTCCGTTGCTGCTTAACTGCCTCTTTCTTGCGGTAAGTAAAATAATGTAGAAGATAGTTTCATTTTAGGTTAAACAATATTTTAAAACGGGACGAAGCATTTTAATATTTTTGTGAGGAATACATTGATTTACTTTCATATCATATTTTTGTTCACTACTCAGATTGAATTTATGCTTATTTATTACTGTAATAAAAATATTCCTAGCTGTGAAGATGCTTAAATGTAAATTAATGTAAAGATTTGTTGTTGTTTAAAACAGTTATATTGCATTCCATATCGTGTTAGTACTTACAATAGTTTGTAGCAATCACTACAGCAGTTTATGTGCAAGAGTTAGTTTGAGAGAGAGGGATAGAAACATTAACAGTTTCATGTCGGTGGTAGACACAATATAAAATAATTTAAGACTATATCTAGATGGAGTAGCTGTAGGAAAACACATCCATGTGTTTACGTCTTTTTTATTATCTTTATAAATAACTTTTATGATATTTTTGTTCTATATAAGAACACCAGTGTTTGAATTTTTTATCTTCTTTGAAAGCCAAATACTGAGGTGTTTTGTTTACCTGAAACTAAAAAATGTAATATTTCTGTATCTCTGGTGACATGTATGTATGACGTAAAAGTATATGCTCGCATAATTTTGATCCTTGACGTAAAAGAAATCGGCTGTCATATTGACTTGGGTGTTTTCTCAGTGTGACAGGTTGGCTTCTGTACACTAAAGAATGATGTATGTTAACTGTGTTAGTGAAACAAAACTGTGCATGTTTAGATTTCAGGATTTTCTACAAAATGAAGACTAGAAACCCTGATCAGGAAAAAAGTATTTTTATAGGCTATTTAAATGTTTGTTTTATTACATATTGTGGTAACTGTTCTAAACAAAAACTAGAGTAACATTTCTGATTTTGTTCCTGTAGTAGTTTATACATGATTAAAAAACACACTATCAATTTTGATATTTATAGAATATATGGTATTTGTATGTTAGGTTAATTTGTAAGAGGTTATTGTAATATATCAGGTTGAAGAGATAGGTTATTATGTCTTGACATCATGACTATTTAATAATCCTGCTTTCACTTGTCATGCAACTCTAAACTAATTAATATATATATTTTTTCTTAAATGTTGTTTATATCACTGAGAAGTGTTATATTTTATTAACATAGGGTCACTGGCTGTGGATCTCGGGGACCTTGTTGATAAAAGGAAAACAATCCCAGTTTAGGAGCAAACTTCATTGTCAACACTCTCCTAGTATTGACGTTCATTACAGACACTATCACAGTAGTGACAGTAGCTCCAAAAGTGATGTATCGGACTCTTCTAGCCATGAATAGTGATAATAGGTTGTAGATGTAGTGACAGTTATTACAGATAAGCCCACAGTTGCAATAGTATCTCCAAAAATAACAGCTTTATGTAACCATGAAATGCTGTTTATGGAAGATGATTTTATGTACATTAAGTACTGTGTAAATAAATATTTTAAACTAGTTACGACACTTAAAGGTTAATACAAACATTATTCTAGAAGACTTGTTTTGTGTTAAAACATACTGAAAAAAAACTAGGCTTGGCATAGAACAAGAGAAGAGAGTCTTTATCTTCGAGGTAAGATGTGAAACTCTACTGAATGGATTCACTTGTGAGTTTTAGCAGTGAAAAATAATCTAGTTTGATGGTATTTCGTCTCTAATCTTAATACAACTTTTTAATTTTGTGTAGCAGAATTGTGCCAAGTAAACAAACATAAAGATTAATAGCAACAAGAAACATCCGGTAGTGTTCGTTTTACACAAAACTGTGTTTGCTAATGGAAACTTCTTAAGATGGTTTGAAACTAGTGAATTGTGTGTGAGATGTGTAATTCTGGTTTCAGTATATTTTTATGTTAAGTTTAACTTGTAGAGGTTAGTGTATTATTTCAAGCATTATGGAATACATACATTTATTAGTCTTCCTCTTATAACTTAAATTGTAGAAATCTTTTCCATACAATAGTGCAATAACATAAAACATACACAAACTCAGTTGTTAGAAGGTGAAGTGTAGACAGGTGTAATTAGTTTAGTTTTTAATGTAAATATATATTTTAGATAAAATCCTTCTAGAGGCCAAAGTTTATAAGGAAGAATATTCCACCTGAATAATAATAACATTAATAGTCTTGACGTATTTAATGCATTGTCTCATAAATGTAAGAAAAAACTTAAAAAGAAAGGTCTTCCTGTCCATTGTACAAGGATTTCAGTGTTTTCTTAAAGGATTGTTTTGGACTGTCAGTCGTCTGCATATTCTAGTTTCTGTTGGATTATGATTCAAATGATTTCTAAAGTTTGGAATGTTGCACACGTTGCATGTGTTCAAATGAGAGGTTCCAGTTGTTTTACCAACTTTTAAAGAAGTGAATGTACTGAGGGTTAGCCTACAAAAAAAAATGGTTAGAATTGTTCTGTTCAAAAGTTCTGGTTAAAAGATACTTTAGAAATGTGTATAATTTATATATTTCAAAAGTAAGTTCTTCCATTACATGTTGATAATGGTTAATCCATAGCCTCATTATGTAAGTGCCAATATTGTATGTAACTTTATTAAATTAAAAAAAACGAAGTCCTGGTTTATCAGTTTCTCTCTGTTCTAGTGTTCATTCTCAAGTTCCTAGACCTTTATGTGTCTCATTCAAATTATGTTCTTTGTCTTTTTCTCTTATAGCAAAAAATTTCTTTCCCTTAGTGTTTTGGACAAGTTATCTTTACTGTTTTAACCAAGTGTATCATAATTTGTTCCAGTGCTACATGGGATGAAGTTCCAAATAAAGATTGCCATTATAATAACGTGTTTTATTTGTTTTTAATGTAACAGTGGCCTCTAATCAGGAGTCTAAAATTCTTTTTAATAGTGCCATTAAATAGGTGTAACAAATAAAACTGTGTGAATATACAATGATTTTTATTTTGTCACTAGCTAAAAATATATTTTAATGAAAGCCTGTAAACATTTTTTACCCATAGTTCTTTGTCATTAATAATAATAATAGCTTCTTATAAACTGTAATCTTTTTAGTGAGTTAGGTGTCATTGGAGTTTTATTTTGTTATTTTAGTGGTATTTAAAAATGTGCTCGCGATTTCAAAATATTTTATCTTATATTTTAAGCAGATTGTAACAGAATGTTATAATAATGATGGAAAATATTTCAGTATTGAATAAAATAATTTTTAACAAAAAACTTGTATAAATGTATATGAAATGTATAAATAAAGTTAAAATTATGAAAGCCAACAACAGTTTTGTTTTTATTAATTCGATAGTTATAAACTATAACACAAGTTGAAAACCAACTTTTGATTTTTCCATTCGTAATTTATTATTTTTACCAAGAGATGGCACTATATAAACATAACTTGAAACTTGCTTTTTACGTCGTAAAAGTTTGAATTTATGAGTTAACGTACATTATAAACGTTACTGCAGCGAACACAATATTATATATATCTACGTGAGGTGTTTTAAGTACAGCTAACAATTAATGGGTCGGATAAATTGTTTACAGAGTTGGTAGATGAACCGAGTCCAATAGTTGTAATTTTATTTGTTCGTTCGTTTTTTTTTAAATTTCGTCCAAAGCCGCACCTAATTTAGCAGTAAAAGACTAGAAAGATGACAGCTAGTCATCACTACCAGCCTCAAACTCTTGGGCTACTTTTTTACCAACCAATAGTAACTGATGGTCGCGTGTTCGAATCCCCGTCACACCAAACACACTCGCCCTTTCAGTTGTGGAGGCGTCAATCCCACTGTTCGTTGGTAAAAAGAGTAGTCTAAGAGTAGCCCAACAGTTGGCGGTGGGTGGTTATGACTAGTGCCTTCCCTCTAGTCTTATACTGGTAAATTAGGAACAGCTGGCGCAGGTAGCTCTCGTGTAGCTTTGCACGAAATTAGAAAACGAACAAACAAACATTCGAATATATTTTCTTTGTAAAACACCGCCGTCTTTAACTAATAATTAATTTCATGGGATTTGGAAACGTAGTTCATACATATGAATTTTTCCATTTAAAATATTTACGATATGACACTATAAGAAAATTTAAAGACTATTAATACCTATTAAGTTGTGTTTTATCTAGTTCGTTAATCCATCTATCTGAGTAAAATTTTTTGCGACAACGTTTTGTAAGTTTGTTTCTTGAATTTCGCGCCAGACAACACGGGGGCTATCTGCGCTAGCAGTCCCTAATTTGCCAGTGTAAGACTAGAGGGAAGGGAACTAGTCTTCACCACCTACCGCTAACTCTTAGGCTACTCTTTTACCAACGAGTAGTGGGATTAACCGTAACTTTATAACGCCCCACTGCTGAAAGGGCCAGAATATTTGGTGTGACGGGGATTCTAACCCGCGACCCTCAGATTACGAGTCGAACTACTTTAACCCACCTGTCCAGGGCGGGCCTGTTTCATAAGTAGCTTTCGCATTATCGTTGCTTTATAAAAATGTTATGGTAATGTTTCTTTTGCTTCAGTGAAATATCATGTTTGGCATTAGGCTTGTTAAAGCTAGTTGGGCGTAATAAGTGAACTTGTGTCTTCAGAGAGTCATGGGGTATGAAAAACTTATTTAAACTTGGATGAGGTTCTTGGGTCGTGTTTTCTTCTATGTAACAGTTTGAGATCAAGTGACTTTAGTCAATATCAGGTTTTAGTTAGCCCTGTTGCAAGTGGTGGCAAAACTTAACAATATTGGAATGTTAAGAGACTATTAGATCAACGACGGAAAAATGTAATTATCTAATAATTTTTAGAGCATGTTGTGTTGAAGATGTAATAACTAAATATAACATGGATGCGTTAGTTCTATAACGTGAACAAGTTTGTTTACGAACTATTTTAGCTGCCCTTAGTTTTGAAACTATAATTATCATGAACAAATATATATGCGTGTGTAATTGTACTAAAAGATTCTTTAAGGTTATCTAATGTAAATAATTACGACCAATTGGAATTTTTTTTACAGACGTTAAGTAGATTGTCTCCCCCTTGGCCAGCCGTGATTCTACCGACTTGCAACGCTAAAATATAGGTTTTGATTCCCCACTGCGGACAAACCGGATAGCGCAATGTAGATTTGCTATAAAACGAAATGCACACAGTTAAACACATTAATGTGTAGTGACAAGACAGTGGCCTTGATTGCTCGCTTTCCGCTATCTTTTCATTCGCACTTCTCTGAAACTATTTCAACTTTAAATATCAGTTGAATAACACAAAAAATACCCCAGACCAAAAATTCTACCACGAGCGGGCGAAGAGGAATATCAATGTCCCTGAACACCCCAGATGGGAAAGTTTACCCTCCTATAATAGTACATAACTGCTACGGGATTTTCTTTCTTTTATTTACAAGCGTCACGTTCGGCATGGTCAGGTGGTTAAGGTACTCGACTCGTAATCTGAGCGTCGCGGGTTAGAATCCCCGTCACACCAAAGATGCTGGCCCTTTCAGCCGTGGGGGCGTTATAATTTGACGGTCAGTCCTGGTATTCGTTGGTAAAAGAGTAGTCTAAGAGTTGACGGTGGGTGGTGATGACTAGCTGCTTTCCCTCTAGCCTTACACTGCTAAATTAGGTACGGCTAGCGCAGATAACCCTCGAGTAGCTTTGCGCGAAATTCAAAAACACAACAGGCTACGAGTTCGTACAGTTCTTCCTAATTTTGTACTAACAGACAATATAGTTTTTGTGTTTGGAATTAAACACAAAGCTATACAATGGGCTCTCTGGGCTCTGCCTACCACGGGTATCGAAACCGAAACCCGGATTCTGGCAGTGTGAGTCGACAGACAAGATGGAAGACATGTAAAAACTACACTGACAAACATCACACCAACATTATTTATAAAATACAATGTGATAACTACCACGACTTCTATATTGGAAAAACAAGTAGAAAAATGGAAACCAGATTTAAATAACATAAAAAGTCATCTTCACACGTTTTCGAACACTGTAAGTCAAATAAACACAACATAACCATAGAAAACACCCAAATACTAAATAAAGAAACAAACATAAACAAACGCCAAATTAAAGAAGCCTTACTTATACAACAACTTAAGCCCAAAATAAACTAATACAAAGGAACACCTTTATATCTATATCAAAATATAATATAATAAATAATAATAAAAAAAAATAAATATAAAATTGTATATTCAAAATCTAAGCCCGCCCTCTTCATTCTGACACTCATTACACAACCCATTTCAAACATGTTGTCAGCTTCCGGTCAGTTACCTCTCTCTTTCTTTGTGAACCTGACAATGACCGAAGAAGGTCGAAACGTTGTTCACTCCTCCACGTAAAAAATTTTCTCAACCCAAACGAGCGTTTTTACATATATAAGATGTAAGACAGCTGATCAACTGTACTCATCATGATTACTTGTCTAATTTAATAGTAAGATTTGACTGCTACTCTTATAGCTCACCCAAGGATATAAAATGCGAAGTGTGCTTTTATGGCAATAGTTCGTGAGTCGTGAACCTTCAGAATCAGGCTGAGATACCGCCTGAGATTCAAACCATACTTTCTCAACTTGTGAACTCCCTTCAACTTCTTTACCATATTGGAAGACCACCTTCCGTTAAAAAAATACTTTGTATCATGTGTATCATATGTATTTTTATTATCTTTACAGCTTTATTCTAGTTTTAAGAAGATAACAATTAAAAAAGATTTAAATATGGATAATTTAAAAATATTTTACGACTTTAATGTGAAGGATGATACTGCTTTATTAAAACAGTTGTGTGAACTTCTGGGTCAGTATCTGACAGTTTCAAACAAACACCTGTCTTTACATTTGTCTTATTTCTATTATTTAATTTTATATTTGTCAATCTAACTGTAAATCAGGCCCGGCATGGCCAAGCGCGTTCAGGCGTGCGACTTATCATCTGAGGGTCGCGGGTTCGCATCCCCGTGGCGCCAAACTTGCTCGCCCTTTCAGCCGTGGGGGCGTTATCATGTGACGGTCAAACCCACTATCCGTTGGTAAAAGAGTTGTCCAAGAGTTGGCGGTGGGTGGTGATGACTAGCTGCCTTTAGCTGTCTTACACTGCTAAATTAGGGACGGCTAGCACAGATAGCCCTCGAGTAGCTTTGTGCGAAATTCAAAAACAAACAACTGTAAATCAACTGTCTTGTTTTTTGTAATCGGCAAACAACCGTACTAGGTACACAACTAATTTACATAATTCAATTTTATGTTAATTATAATTATTAATTTGGGATTTATATAGGTTACTCTATTAGCTTTATAATGTCGTAGCATTTTATTTTATTTGTTACTCTTTTAGTAAATGGTAATTTCCTAAATTTAATGTATTACTGTGAACTAAAGTACTATAAAGTAGTACTATTCCGGTCTCACAGGGGGCTGCGGACTACAGTTCGGGAACAACTGCACTAGGCTATAAACAGCGTTTTTTTAGTGTTACATTAGTGTATTGGTATATTAAACAACATTAAAAAATAACATTTAATAACTACCAGAAAAAAGTGTTTTTTTTTCGGGATAATATTTACAATACTATACAAACACTAATCTGAGACAATATTAAAACAAAACAAACAAAAAACGCAAAATAATAAAGGAAGAAAATATCATTTTTTAAAAATAAAAGTATATGCGATAAGAAATAAAAGACAAATAGTAGAAGATTAAAGGAATTTCAAAGATATTACACCGAAATCCAAACTAAACATTTAAAAAAATAACTACCGATATCAAATGTCCGAATATTTCTGTACTTTGAGGGACACACACAACAAAATCCAACAAACTCATGTTACCAAGTCCGTCTAGTGTCTGTAAACAACCCAACGACAGAAACTATGTTATAGATCTTGGCTCATGTCGATATTTGTACATCACATCTGAAAAACACTCGAGACGTTTTACGTTTTCGTTCAAGAACTTTCTCCATCGTAGATGGTGTTTGATTATACTTTGCTTGCATGTTATCAACGTTAGCGGAAATTTCTGGTTGTTTTCATTTTACATCTAGCAGTCACCTACCAGTATAGGTGACACTTTTTTCAGTCTCAGTAATGGTTTAAAATATAATTACTGTTTGTTAATTAATTAACTTTAAGTAGCTGTTTTATCGACTATTTGGTAAGCAACAAATATTTATCAATTATGAGAAAAATTACCATCAAAAATTTATAAAGAATCCCAAAGAGTAGCTTAAAAGTTGGTGGTGGGTGGTGATAACTAGTTACCTTCCTTCTAATCTTACACTGCTAAATTAGGGACGGCTGGCGCAGATAGCCTTCGTGTTGCTTTGCGCAAAATTCAAAAGAAACCAAAATACACCTTCAAAAGTGTGTTTCAAAATTGTATATATACATGTACATACAGTAAAACCTGTCTAAGCGGAAAATATCAACATTTTGAAGCATTATCTTAAGATTTCTCTAATAAATCGCCCTCTATATGGCGGAACCTGCGTAACGTGGACGGAAAACTATCTTTCACCTACCTCATTTATCAACAAGTAGGATTAGAACCTGAGTAAGACGGACAAAATGTTTTTGATTAAATATTAATTTCTTATTTAATTAATAATTTATATAAATATTAATAAATTCTTGTTTAATTAATAATTTCCTTAAATATTAATAAATTCTCGGACATTTCGTTACAGTAAGTATTGGTTGAATATATTTTGTTATTTTTTCTGCCATCATTATTTCGTAGGTCGCTCGCTATTCAAAAGAGTGATTGACTGTACTTTTGGTCACATTTGCTAATTAAAAACTAGAGAAATCATGGGTAATAGGTAAAAGTGAAAATCCGCACTGTTTCAAAAATTTAAGGAAGAATCAGCTTCCTGTGGAATGAAAAGCGAATAATAAAGAGTGGATGACAAGTTCTATATTCGAGGAATTTTTGAACAAATTAAACAAAAGAATGGAACAAGATAACAGGAATATTCTACTTTTCCTAGATAATATAACTTGTCACCCAAAAGTTTAACTTTCAAATGTTCGTCTAGGCTTTTTACCTCCATGTACAACATCAGTTCTACAGCCACTATATAATGGAATTATACAGTGTATAAAATTGAAATACAGAAAATACATGAACGACTGTAAGAGTGTATCTGAAGTTACCATAAAAAATGACGTGTTAGATGCAGTTGCATTTTTTAAGTCATTGAATCAAATGCGTGAAAGATGAATGCGTAATAAAGTGCTTTTGAAACTGTGGATTTATTCTTGATAATGGCGGAGATTGTGGAGAAGTTGTTTGTAATGAAGATTCAAGTGAAATCCAAACTCTGATCGAGAAGATTGTTACAGATGATTCTGTGAACGTGGAAAGTTTTGTGAACGTTGACAAGAATGTTTTAACAGAAACTGATGAAATTGATTTAAAATCTACAATAGAATCGCAGGATGGTAACAGTTTGAGAGATTCAGAAGATGAACAAAATGGAAAAGATAGTGAGGAAATAGAAATCCCTACTTTATCACAAGTGTTAAGTTATATTAACGCTATCAAATTGTATGCAAAAATGAAGGGGAAAAATGAACTTCATGAAAAAGCCATAGCATTGGTGTTCTGTTTTAACCACATGAGAAAGTCCATTAAAAGAAACAGTTGAAATTGGACACTTTTTCAAATTTGATTAAGATTTTGTGTACTTATGTATATTTTGAATGTCTATTTTTGTTCTTATTGTAATAAATAAAGCATAAACAGTATAATAACTTTATTCACAAACGTCTTACTTCTCTTGAGCCAAGCAGATAAAACGTTTTGCTCAAATATTATATATTATTAAGGAAATGAATGTTCACTGTCTAAGCCGGAAATTTTACTCGGTCGCGTGCGATTCCGCCTTAGACAGGTTTTATGTATATATGCTACGATGATACAGAACGTGTAAAGATCGAACGCCAGGTGGCTGTGAACGAAAAAGTATTTGTGTCATTAAAAAAAAAAAATCGAAATTTTCTGTTTTAGTACGCCACCTAGTGTCTGGACTTACAATGTTAGAAACCGGGTTTTGATACCCATGGTGGGCAAGAGCACAGATAGCCCATTGTGTAGCACACACACTCCTGTTTCAGTGCTGAGATAAACTATACATTTTCGTTTCGACGTCAACAAACACATAGAAATTAAGTAAAAGCTAATATATATGTTCTGATTTCATTCTGGCTTTTGAGCAGTTTTTAATAAGTTTTTACTTCTCCCACGATTTGTTCGAGACCAACTCTCTACAAAAATTGGTGACTTAATACATTTTATTCACATTTAAATTTGTAAAAAAATACTAAACTTAAATATTAAATAATATTTCATTTATTTAGGAGTCAACAAAAGTAGAGTAACAAAAAGGAGTTATGCTATTTCTTACTTATATTTTTATATCGTGTGTTTCTGATAAATTCGGACTTTAAATTCATTTAAACTTATCAACACAATATTATATTTTTATATTTTGTTACACAAAGCGTGTCGAGATATAAGAAAATAACCGATAAGTCGTCTTAAAATAGTAAAATCCAATTTACTTTTCAAATTCTTTAATGTTTTTAAGCATGAATCGTTGAGATGATAGTGTGCAAAAAGAGGTAACAAGATATGTGTGGTAAAAATAACACTTTAATGTATTTCAGTTACCTTAGCTGCACATATATTATCACGTCTTCGTTTTTTGTATATAATTTCATCCTCATGTCAAGACGTTTGATTGAAGAAATAACTAAATTTGTCAATTGGAACCGAGTGGCCCTCGAGTAGCTTTGCGCGAAATTCAAAAACAAACAACCAAAAATAATCTATAAGTAAGCAATTCAGTAAAATGAACCCTCGGTGGAAAAAAGATACATATATAAATAAGTTAAACTATGGAGAAGATTTAAAGTGGTCAAGTTAGATAGGTGGTACTTTAGATGTCTCAGTTAGACGCACGATTTTCGTTTTTGTTTTTTGTAAGAGTGTGAAAGATTCGAACTCTATTTCTGAATTTAATTGTCTATGTTTTAATTTCTACGATAGTTGGTAAAAATGCTTATTCAATGCAATTGTTAAGTCATATTTCTCCCTATGGGACAGCAGCATTCTCATGGGCTTATGTCGCCGAAATATTATAAAAACAACATATATTTGAGTTCATGCAATAAAAATAATCTTTTTTATTATCCTCACAATTCAACTTGTTCTTTACTCGTAAAACGTTATTTGAATTCCGAATGATGTAATTACGTTTGTTATAGAGTTTTCCACAAGACTACAGGAGAGCCATTAGAGAGTAGCTGAGCTGACAGTCTATAACAGGACAGGTTTTTAATATCGCTCACCGCCAACTCTTGAATCATTTTGTCTTTTTGGAATAATGTATTTTACTGTCACTTTTAAAGCGTGTGTGTGTGTGTATATTTTTCTTATATCAAATCCATATCGGGTTATCTGCTGTGCCAATTGAGGGAAATCGAACCTCTTATTTTAGCATTGTAAAACCGTAGACTTACCCCTGTTCCACCGGTGGACACACTTTTCTAGCGCATTTACAATCCCAAACTGCTGGTTGCATTTGTTTCGCAAAGGATTGCAAACCATCCACCCTTGGATTCAGATTCTAAGCATCCCGGCCGTTTGAATAGATCCAGCTCGATATAGTTAAAATGTATGCCTGTAAGAGTTGCTGATTTTGGCCCAGCATTGCCCGGAGATTAGGGCGCTCGTCTCGCATTTTGCAGGTCGTGAATTTAAATCTCTATCCAATTAAACATGCTCGCCCTTTTAGCCGTGGGGACGTTATAATGTGACGATCAATCTCACTATTTGTTGGTAAAAGAGTAGCCCAAGAGCTGGCGGTGGGTGGTAATAACTAGTTGCCTTCCCTCTAGTCTTACACTGTTAAATTAGGGATAGTTAGCACAGATAGCCTTCGTGTAGCTTTGCGCGAAATTCAAAGCAAACCAAAACCTAAATGAAAACATATCTAAGCATTAAAAGAATGGTTTTTCTTTCTAATTTTGAACACTTAAATAAATAAATAAAAACTGCTAAATAATCATCAGAGATGAGGTTAGATTGTTTAGGGTAATTTCTGTAGGTTTGGATAAATCTATAGATAACCAAGTTAGCTTGTTGTTGTTGTTTTTTTGAGGAGTGTCCTATTTAAATTATTTTTGAGAAAACAGAGCTACTAATAATGGAAGGTACTACGACAAAGTTACTGGAACAAACAGCAGCTAGTAAACCATTCTTAAACGTGCTTCTAACAAATCCAGTGAAATTGCGGTAAAAGAGTGAAACAACATGGCGGTTACTTGTGGACCCTCAGATGTTTAAAAAGTAATAAATTTCTTCTGACAACCAGAAGGTCGGTGAAATAACTTTATTTTATTTAGTTTACTGGTTTGATTCATGCGATGATGTGACCATAAAACAATACATTTATACATCATTAAAGAAAAACATCACTTACTGTTAAAAACACACTGATATGCTGTTCTACCTATAGTTATTTCACACTTTTATACAGATATATAACACAGTTTTAAGAAGACACCAATAACTATCAGCTGTTTATAAATCTTTCTTTGCTTTGTTTTTTTTTTTTTTCTCAAAAAGCTTTCAAATTTATTATATTATTTATGTTAAAAATTTTGTTTCTACAATCAATATGGTACATTTTACGGTTAAACCAATTTCGTTGTTGTTAAACGTAAAGCTACACAATTATCTATGATCTGTCAAATAGAGTAATCGAGCCCTGAACTTAAGCGTCATAAGTCCTCAAACTTACCGTTGCTTAACCGTGAGGACAAAATAGTTAAATGTCTTTTTAAAACCAAGTATTAACAATAATCATATTGTATGTATTATAAAATAATTAGTATGATCCAAGATTTTCATCTCTAGTACTAAACGAAACGAAGGCTGAGATTTTGGGTTGGATTATTGGTTGTTTGGTAAGTTTAACAATAGATGCTGTATTTTGGGTTGGATACATGGTAGTTTGGTAAGTTTAACAATAGATGCTGTATTTTGGGTTGGATACATGGTAGTTTGGTAAGTTTAACAATAGATGCTGTATTTTGGGTTGGATACATGGTAGTTTGGTAAGTTTAACAATAGATGTTGTATTTTGGGTTGGATACATGGTAGTTTGGTAAGTTTAACAATAGATGCTGTATTTTGGGTTGGATACATGGTAGTTTGGTAAGTTTAACAATAGATGCTGTATTTTGGGTTGGATACATGGTAGTTTGGTAAGTTTAACAATAGATGCTGTATTTTGGGTTGGATACATGGTAGTTTGGTAAGTTTAACAATAGATGCTGTATTTTGGGTTGGATACATGGTTGTTTGGTAAGTTTAACAATAGATGCTGTATTTTGGGTTGGATACATGGTAGTTTGGTAAGTTTAACAATAGATGCTGTATTTTGGGTTGGATACATGGTAGTTTGGTAAGTTTAACAATAGATGCTGTATTTTGGGTTGGATACATGGTAGTTTGGTAAGTTTAACAATAGATGTTGTATTTTGGGTTGGATACATGGTAGTTTGGTAAGTTTAACAATAGATGCTGTATTTTGGGTTGGATACATGGTAGTTTGGTAAGTTTAACAATAGATGCTGTATTTTGGGTTGGATTATTGGTTGTTTGGTAAGTTTAACAATAGATGTTGTATTTTGGGTTGGATACATGGTAGTTTGGTAAGTTTAACAATAGATGCTGTATTTTGGGTTGGATACATGGTAGTTTGGTAAGTTTAACAATAGATGCTGTATTTTGGGTTGGATACATGGTAGTTTGGTAAGTTTAACAATAGATGTTGTATTTTGGGTTGGATACATGGTAGTTTGGTAAGTTTAACAATAGATGCTGTATTTTGGGTTGGATACATGGTAGTTTGGTAAGTTTAACAATAGATGCTGTATTTTGGGTTGGATACATGGTAGTTTGGTAAGTTTAACAATAGATGCTGTATTTTGGGTTGGATACATGGTAGTTTGGTAAGTTTAACAATAGATGCTGTATTTTGGGTTGGATACATGGTAGTTTGGTAAGTTTAACAATAGATGTTGTAACCCGATACTAGTTTCTACTTTTCCAGAGAAAAAAAGTTTTTCCTTTTTTTTTTTTTTAAAGAAAATGCAAACAGGGAATTAGTTTAGATTATTTATAATTTGACAAACATTAGGGAAATATAACTTCAGACGTTAGTCAGCTGAATTTGACCCCCAGTGGCACAGCGGGATAGCTGAGGACTAACACTACTAGAAACTGGGTTTCGATACTCGTGGTGAACAGAGTACAGAGAGCCTATTGTGTAGCTTTGTGCTTAATTCTAAACAAACAAACAAACTTATAGCAATGTTTAGTATAGTCAAGTTTCTATAATCTAAACAGCTTTCAAATAGCTCAACTTATTTACACAACATTAATTCCTTTAGTAGGGGCTCATAACACACAGATACATAATAAGCCGGAAGGTGTAAGTTTATAGTGTATCATAGAAACTGAATATATGTTAATAATATGTAGGACATGAGAGTTCAGAGACTTTCGTAGATACCGAAATCTCTGAAAGAGTAAAAGTGGTATTAATTTACAAAATACACTGACCCTACGTATTTAACAGTTAAATTACATCCTTAACACACAGTTTACAAAGGACGTTGTCCCTACATCTTTAACATTTAACTTACAATGGACACTGACCTTATATCCTTGACAATTAACTTACAAAGAACATTGTTCCTACATCTTTAACATTTAATTTACGAAGGACAGTTACCTTATATCCTTAACAGTTAATTTACAAAGAACATTGTCCCTATATCCTTAACAGTTAACTTACAAGAGACACTGTCCCTACGCTTTTAACATTTAATTTACGAAGGACAGTAACATTATATTCTTAACAGTTAATATATCAGGTCGTACCATAAGACACGTGCGAGTATTTAATACAGAAAGTGCATTGTCATTTCTGTCTTTGTAAAAGACTTTAATGACTAAAATATGGAGTATTACGTGTATAAAAATGTTCAGACAAATAAAAGAAACTAACCCAACTACACTTTTTCAAATCATTAATCAAATTAACCCTTATGAAGATAGATATGTCTGACGTTCAGGTCATCCTTTTGAGTTTAATGATGACTTGCTGTTGGCTGCACTTGTTGAAGATCGTGCCGTAACAGTTGAAGAACTAGCACAGAAGCTTAATTCAATCCATTCGACAGTTCATTGTCATCTGCAATAGCTTGGAAAGGTGTCAAAACTTAGAAAATGGGTCCCCCAGAAACCAACTTTAGAGTAAGAGTGGACATTTGCACTTCGTTAACATAACTCACCTGTTTTGGACAGGTTAGTGACTGGAGATGAAAAAATGGATATATTATAAAATTGTTAAGCGCTGCAGACAATGACTCAGTGCAGGTAAACTGGCTAAAGCACAGCCCAAAATGGACTTCCATCCTAGGAAAGTATTGTTAAGCGGTTGGTGGGATATTGTTGGTGTAATCCACTTTGAATTGCTGCCACTCAATGTAGCGAATACATCAGACTTCTATTGCTAGATCGCTTGAATGTTGCACTGAAAGAAAAGAGGCCTGCTACGATCAATCGTAAAGATGTTGTGTTACACCAGGATAATGGGTTGTGTTACACCAGGATAATGCACGTCCCTATAGAGCAAGGATCACATCTGCAAAGATTGAAGAGCTAGACTGGGAAAAACTTCCACATCCTCCTTGTTCACCAGACCTTACTTCATCTGATTATCATCCATTCCAAAATTTGCGGAACTATCTTGATGGAAAAGAGCTTGGAACACATGAAGATGTCAAAACTACCCTCTCTAGATTATTTTTTTCCAAACCCCAATAATTTTATAAAAGTGACATTCAGAAGCTTGTGATAAATCGTTGGCAGGAAGTAATTAATAATAATGGAATATACATTACTGATTAAATAACATTAACAGCATTTGAAATCCTTTCTCTTTTTCTGAACCAAAATCGGACATTACTTAAAGGATGACCTGATACAAAAGACAGAGTCTTCAATAGTTAACAAACATGGGACAGTGTCCCCACATTCTTAAAACTTTTTCAGTATTTTGAATTTATATATCGTACTCTTGTGTTACAATTAATTAATCTGAATGTATGATGGATGTTAATTCGTTGTTTGTAGCCAGAGCTGTGCGTCGGCAGTTTATATGTTGCTGCTGCATGTCCTGACTTCATAAGTATTGGTTTATCCTTTCATTGTCATCAACCTATTTAGCATTTCTCTAACGTTCGCTCACCAAAATCTTAAATGACTTTACATTTCACCTGTGTTTACTTATTTCAACTTCCCATTGTCTCCTACTTGCCTCAGTTTCCACTGACATTAGTTTAGTTCGATATGTGGTGACATCAAACTATTTTTATTTTCACACATCTCAACTTCCTTTGATCTTCATAGGTTTCATTATGTCTTCCTTTTTACTGGCAACGACTTGTTCCGGGTATCCCATCATACCCCGGTGGTGAACCTTGAGATTTATTGACGTAGTAGATGGTTCTTTACCAGTTGCATTAAATTAATGGTCTACGAGGGCTAGAGTGTATTGAATTACAAACAAGTATTATAATTCGATAATTAAAGAATCCGCTTTAGTCTGTATGATTTTTGCCTTTATAAAAAAAGTTTGCTATACTTTAGAATAAAAGTTCTGTAAACTAAACATCGGAAGTATTGAAGTCGAATGTTTTAAGTATAACATTCTAAGAAAATTAGCTAACTTTTTGTTTCAGGCATTACCTTTAATGACAAATTCTTGAAGTTTAATTTAAATAAATTATTTAATTTTCTGCTGTCAATATATTTAAAACATCACTTTCCAGGTGACACCGCCAACTAATAATATCACAAGTTAATTGCTGTCTGTAGGTTCTGTGTCGAATTTATTATGCGTATACTATCATAGTTAATTAGGACAACATTCCAGTTCCAGATTATTCAAACCAGCAACCTCTCCAAACCACTATGATTTGATTTTCGCACAAAGCTACACGAGGGTTATCTGCGCTAGCCGTCCCTAATTTTGCAGTGTAAGACTAGAAGGAAGGGAGCTAGTCATCACTATCCACCGCCGACTCTTGGGTTACTCTTTTACCAACGAATAGTGGGATTGACCGAAACATTATAACACCTCCACGGCTGTAAGGGCGAGCATGTTTGGTACGACAGAGATTCAAACCCGCGACCCTCAGAGTTCCAGACTACATGGAAGACTCAATATTGTTTGTGAACGTTTGTACATAGGTCATTATTTGTTTTATTGTTTGTATTAAAAATATATAAAATTGTATGTATCAATCTTGTCATCAAACATTATAAATCCGATAGATAATGACATTTATTTAACATCAAAGTTTAAATTATCATTCTACTCAGTTTCAGGCTATTTGAGGGCCTTGCATGTCCACCAGGTGGTTAAGGCACTCGACTCGTAATCTGAGGGTCACAGGTTCGAATCCTCGTCACACCAAACATGCTCACTCTTTAAGCCGTGGGGGGGCGTCATAATGTGACGGTCAATCCCACTATTCGTTGGTAAAAGAGTAGTCTAAGAGTCGGCGGTGGGTGGTGATGACTAGCTGCCTTCCCTCTAGTCTTACACTGCTAAATTAGGAACTGTTAGCGCAGATAGCACTCGAGTAACTTTGCGCGAAATTAAAAAACAAACAAAGAAACTGGGATTATAGATATATAACAATGAAACCTATTTAGTTTTTTAGAAATAACACTGTTATTACGTATGCTACTCAATATTTGCTGATATGGTTTGCCATTATATTAACATTTTTCTGTTCTTTGTAAGCGTGAGATCAAAATTAATGTTTATATCTCTTAAAATCTGTTAAAAGTAGTTTTTAAATAAAAAACCAAGACGGACAGTTACATTAAAAATATCATATATTAGTGTAATATATATAACTTATATAATATTGTAAACAAAATTAGCAATAGTTCCTCTAGTTTCTGACAGGTGGCAAGGTTTATTCGTTTTCGAAATTATTCTAAATAAGTTATTGATATAGTCTAATTTATATATATATATATACACACAAAAAAACAAAAAACACTGCAGTCTTTTATTTGTAAATATAATTTGGAGTTGTCCGTGTACATAACGCTCCATTGGTTGACAGCTTCTATAATCCAGCTGGGTTTCGAAAAGTAGATACTGTTCGAAACTGTAGTTTTCCATCGATTTTGGTACTGAGTTCGTTACCTAAGTTTAGTCTACATCCTTTAACATCACAAAAAAACTGGAATCTTTCTCTCAAGTGAAGTTTTCCACCTAACAAAAGTCATATAAGTTTGTCTAAGACTACAATATACAAGTTTGTCTAAGATGTAAATTTAGCTAGGATTGAATAGTGTAGAGAATCTTTATTGAAAACGAACTGCATTTATTTTGTTAGGACTAATACCAATAAAGCAACTATATTCCAATAAGCTTCAATATTTCTGAAGCTGTTTCTTTATTATTATGAGCTCTATAGTCTATTGTGACTCACCATCAGCTGACTGAGAGGACTGAATATCAAGTGGATAGGTGGCGTGTCACATAAGAAGAGTGGACTGTTAATATTGAATTTGGGAAAAGCTGTGACAAAATTGGAAATCCAATGGATAAGAGAAGAATAAATATGAAAGTCCGGTTGCTTAAACTTTAAATATTTTCTTTTTTTTTCAGAAAGTAGTGAACCATTCAAATCACTTTGAATATTTTCTTAACTTCTGAAAACAAACAGTTGTTTCATATATTCTATATTAGGGTTACTCGATGCTTTTCCTTTTTTGGATTTCAGACAAGAGGTGTGTATGTGTATATATAGCCTGTTATAAATGATAAAACTAAATATGTTTTAAACTATAAGTCAATAAATTATTATAAATTATAAGTTAATAAATTATTATTTGCATTCCGGAACGACGTTTTTCTTTTATTAGGTTCTGGAAAAACCTTTTTGAATATAGATCCCATAATATTTCTTTATCTCTCTTAGTGTGTGTATGTTTTCTTATAACAAAGCCACATCAGGTTATATGCTGAGCCCACCGAGAAGAATCGAACCCCTGATTTTGGCGTTGTAAATTTGTATACTTATCACTGTACGAGCGAGGAAAATATCTCTCTTAAGTATTATCTATGTAATTTGTCTTGTCAGTTATGAAAAATTTAAAATATGAAGTGATAAAAGTATGGAAACAAATGATTACGTTAATGTTTCTTTTGTCAAAACGAGGTTTATTGGGATAGTAAAAAAACTAATCTTTCATTTATTGAACACCCAAAATTATTTCCGTATTGATTTTATTAGCTATGGTTAGTAAAACACTAAACCATTTCACTTAGTATTTTCTTTTCTGATTATTGGGTAAATAGTAAAAAAAACATTCTATTTGAAAGTAATTTTGTTTAATCCAAAATATCTAATTTCTTTACCTAAAACTTTCAACTTTATGGTCGAATTATGAATAATTATTTACACTCGTCTTTCATAAAAATGGTTTCAAATTAAGGTTTCCAGCGCGAGACTTACGTTTCCGTATACTATTCACATGTGTAGTTTCAAATCAATTCGTTATAACATTAGTAAGACGTTCAACACCATTTGTATATTTAGAAATAATGACGAAAGAAATTTAAGTATTATACCCTATTATGTTTAACCCTGTCAACCTTATTGTAGAGATTAATGGTGAAAGGTACCCCAACGGGGCAAGCTCAATATGGCTCTCTGTCCATATTTAAATAATAAGTAGTTAATATGAAGGACAGAGGAAGAGGTCGGAGTTAAATTGAATAAGACTGTATTTCTTGAAGGACCTTGAAAGCATATTTAAACAAAATATTGTTCTTAATGTTTCAATTTTAACTCTGTTTTACACATTAAACAGCCATAAAAATGTTTAATACAAATGTGTAAGGAAGGACAATTTAAGGAAAAGACAAGAAGAGAAAGAGCAAAACAAGACATAGGAAGTACAATGGGGAACATGAGCAGGAAGTAAGTTGTTGAGAAATAGGAAGTGGGAAGTAAAGTTGTAGAGAAGTAGGAAATGGAAAGTAAGTTGTAGAGGGATAAGGAGTTGGAAGTAAGTTATAGAGAAATAGGAAGTAGGAAGTAAAGATGAAGAGAAATAAGAAAGTGGGAAATAATTTATATGCAAAAACGGCTCGTTTGGGCTGAGAAAACACTTTACATAGAAGAGCGAACAACGTTTCGACCTTCTTCGGTCATCGTCAGGTTCACAAAGAAGAAGGTCGAAACGTTGTTCGCTCTTCTATGTAAAGTGTTTTCTCAGCCCAAACGAGCCGTTTTTGCATATAAATTTCTCAACAAGTGGGTTTCTCGTCATCACTGAAGTGGGAAATAAGTTCTAAAGAAATAGGAAGTAGGAAGTAAGTTGCAGAGAAATAGTGAGTGGAAGGTAAGTTGTAAAAAAGTTGAGAATGGAATTCTGACAAAAGATGGAGCAGTAGCCAAACAGTGAAAACCAAAATATAAAGAAGAAGAAAATTGGTCATAATGAGTTGGAGGAAGAAAACTGACAAAGAAAGATGACGTTTCACCCGAACATTTTTTGTCCCAATTACTAAGTTGGATAAATTCTTTGTACTTTATATTGTGTTATTTGTTACAATTAAAACACTTTAGAGTCATGAATAACAATAACATTTCTTGATTTTATGTACATTTCATTACTTAACACACTTACCATCAATTTTATTGGCTGCTGGTGGATGGGCACATTTCTAGCACTTAAATTGTTGTCTCGCACCAATCCTGTTCTTATCAAGTCCTGTTCTGTGCTTTGAATACCACAAAATAATAACTGTTAACAAGTGTTTTGAGTGTTCCTTCCTGAACATAAACACTTTCTCAATAGGGGTGGCTTATTAGCTGTTCTTGTTTTTCAGTTCTCACAACAGTGAGTCTCGGTATATTAAATATATTAAACTTCTCACTAGTTTAATATTTTGCAACATCTGTGCAACAACTTTGATGTTAACACTGACTTGTGGATGATGTTCTCCAAGAATTGAGAGATCTAATAGCTCCTGAAACTCACGCTTGAAGTATTGGATTAAAATATTTCACTTTTACTTTTCGAATGAGTAGTTCTTCGCCTGTTTTAAATAGCCTCTTGAGGTTTACCACGTAATAATAACACCAAAACTTCAAAAGAATTTTTTTCGCCATCCCTGTTAAAATAGAATAAGAAATCTAACCATACAGTAGATAGAAATATTGTAGTCACTTTAAAAGTTAGTGTTAGTGAATCACGAATAAGTTTTCTAAATTATTTATTAAGGGCTAAAGATCTTGCAGTGGAAGTAAGATAAGTACATTTGTTAACAACATATTTACATGAGACCTGACACTTCAGAATACAACATATTCCAAACTGGTTCTTCTAATTTTTCTGACAAGAAGACAGTATTATATCGAAGAAAATAATAATTTCGAAGAGGATAAACACATCAAAAACTTATACTGTCGAATGAACGTTTATAGTAAGCATACATTTAGGGTTAGTTATGATTGCTGTTTCGTTTTCTTCCTGATAGGTCACGTTTTTTATCTGACCACACTCTTTTTTTTTACCCAACATCTGCTTCCACTGACTACTAAAAATCGAGGGAAATTTTGTATGTTTTCTCACTATGGATCTTTCCTCTTCATCATGATGACTGGACACGTGGGTCAGAGGAAGAACAATAGAGCTGTGACAGTCAGTAATGTCCAGACATTCACGCCTGCTAGTTTCAGATTCTCGAAAGTTTCCAGAACACGATGGCTTGCTAACTCTGTTGAGTGTCGATCGACGAACCACATTGGTTCTAGATGACCGCAAGCTGTCGTCCACGTTACTATACGCGGATCTCTGGTACACGGACTGTAAACGGACCAACTTGCTCTTGATGCACGGACAGAATGTCTGAAGAAAAGTCCGTCGATATTTTTGACTGAATAAACAATACAAGACGAAGTTTCCAGCTGCATTGATACACACCAAAAAGTTGAAGATGTTACCTAGTCCCAGAAGAAGAGCCTCTTTGTTGGTATGAGGAGGAACGGTATGTAAGGATGTATAGACTAATATTGCTGCGGTTGGAAGCTGACAGACAAAAAATAAGACAACTACAGCAATCAACATGATTGTAATTTTATTTTCCTGTTGGAGAGAATCTCTTGACTCTCTGTGATGTGTCATGGTGTCCCGTTGTATCTTAGAAAGGTGAACCGACCTGATGAGGAAGGAATTGAATATGGCAAGAAGAAAAAGTGGGACAAAGATGAACAAAATGGCCGTCATGGTATAGTACACTGTTTTGTAGAGGTGGTTATTTCCAAAGTCCGAAAAATCCATAGTCATCATAGTTTTATTTGTATCCATATCTGTGATTTCAATGACGGTCCACTCAAATGGAGTTGGCAAGGTTAAGAAAAAACAGATCAGGGAAACAAAGGCAATGACTTTCTTTGCTCTAGACTCTGTACAATATACTTTTCCTTTGATTGGGTGACAAACTGCAATGTACCTCTCTATCGTAAAGGTCACTGTTAGCCAAACTGATGTATTGCTACAAGCGTCTGTTAACATAATAGCAAAGGGCCGAATGTGCCAATATACAACGTAACTTGGACTCTGTATCCCTGGATAATGAGACAGAGACAGACCAAAAACGCACATTAAATATAACATATCAAAGATAGCTAGAGCTGCTAAGTAATTATTGGTAGAGGAACGCATGCGCCGTCTGGTCAGTATAACTATCGTTATGGTATTTCCAATTAGACCAACAATAAGGATGACAGGAACCAGAACTCGCTGAATCCAGAAACGACTCTGTTCTCGAAATTCTTCGAGTTTTTCGTCTACTCCAATCGCTGTTTCGGTGAAGTTTGAAACGACAAGTGTGTGGTTGGCACTGGTCCAGAATGTATTACTACAATTAGAAAGAAAGCAGTCTGTACTGTATGACGAACAATTAGCATATGTAAGCCGTCGATTGCTCCTCGTGCAGTCTGTGGGAAATATCATTTGAGAGGACATTATGTGGAAGTAAAACTCAGGAAGAAATAAAGCAGGCTTAGTGCAGTATCAGAAAGGAGGATTTCGTTTATTATAGCTGTTGAAACCTGAAAAAAGAAAAAAACTGTTAAGAGGTCTATTTGAAATAAGGACCAAATTATGTATAATATTCTCAACAATCAATCGTTAACCTACGTCTGCGAACTTACAATACTAAACAAGGGTTGCCATTGTCGTGGTGGGAAGAGCACAGATAGCCCATTGTGTTGTTTTGTGTTTAGTTACATACAAACGTTTGATTAAAAATTTATGAAACAGAACTGTTTTATGATTTAAAATTAATAAACAATCAATAATATTTTGAAATAACAAAAGAATTGATATAATGTTTGATGATGAGAAACCCACTTGAAATAAAAAATGTATCTCAGAACGGCTGGTGTGGGTATTAACACTTTTATTGATAAGAAGAGATAAGTGTACATACCCATACCAGTCGTTCTGAGTTACAGAGTTGATATAATTCAGTTGCAACTAGTGAAACAAAATAATAATTTATCACAAACAATGTATAATTTAATTTGAATAAAAGCAGCATCTTAGTTAATTAGTTTTCGCTTGTTTATATAATAAACAATATATTTCTCTTCTTTTAATGTTTATTTCCGTACGTATCTTGCATTTATAGCAGAACTACTAAGACTATATTTCACCGTTCCACATTTTGAACTATTGACCAGGAGGAAGACATCCAATTAGATGCACCTTTCACATGCCATCCACGATAAAGGATACGCTGTTACTCTTATAACGCACTCACAGCTTAATGTTAGAATGATTTACAGTAATGATGCATTACCTAAGTGTTTTTTTAAGGTCAACTTGAAGTTAATGCCAATAGCAATTTCTTATGTTGGACAACTGATTGGTCTCTACTGCAAAAATTACCAGATCATTCAAATAATATATTTTTTACCCCTAAATATGTTTGTTAAATTTCGCGCAAAGCTACGCGAGGTTTGTCATTGCAAACTGTACCTACTTTTGAAGTGATTAATTAGAGTAAAAGCAGCTAGTCACCACCGCCAAGTCAAAGGCTACTTCTAACTGCATAGTAGAATTTGAATATATTTAGGAAAACTTAAAAGTTTTATAATAAATATTATGAAACATTATTATATCTAGTGGTATCGAAAAGATATCAAAGGGAATAATTGTCTGGAAATTATTTCACGTTAAAATAACTAAGTTAGGCTTTAAATGTTTTAAACGATACCCCCAAACTAAAACAGAGTTACTGAACCATGAAATAAATAAATAATTATAGTGGAGACTGTTTTAGTCGTTTGTTTGTAGCCAGGCACAAAAATACACAATGGGCTATATGTGTTCTGCTCAACACGTGTATCAAAACCCAATTTCCAGCGTTGTAAGTCCGCAGATATACCACTGTGCCACTAGAGGTGCAGAGTAATTTCAAAATACGATAATAGTTTGCGACTTTAAAGTAATGTCAAAGGGATGAATAGAACATGTTTAGAAAATTGATTTATAACACCTTACACACAAACAAATCTTTAAAGACACTATTAAGTCAATGACAGGGAAACTGAAGGTTTCTTATAAGAGTCTAATTTGATGACAAATAACCAGGCAATACGTATTTCTTTGTTTGAAGTTAAACACAAAGCTACACAGTTGGCTATCTGTGCTCTGCCTACCACGAGTATCGAAACTTAGTGTGACATGAAGTACAGGCATACTGAGTGTTTGTGTGTATTTTCCTTATAGTAAAGCCACAACATGCTATCTGCTGAGCCCATCGAGGGGAATCGGACTCCTGGTTTTAGTGTTGTAAATCCGTAGATTTACCGTTGTACTTGCTTAGGATGTTAAAATTTGGATTTCGATACTCATAGGGGCCAGAGCACAGAAAACCAATTGTATAGTCTCGTGGTTTCTTGATGACGAGAAATCCACTATAAATGCATTTGTCCTATTCCACCGTAGTAGAAAAATTAAAAAAGGGGAATATAACCTGAGTTAGCACTTGCTAATCAAACTAGAAATATATATATATATTTAAATATAATTTGAAATATCGATGTGTATTTTCAGCCAATCAAAAATAGTCGCAAACTATCGTTAATTTGGGATTTTTTCATCCGCTATCGTTTAGGCAGAGACATAAAATAACACTAAATATATTAGACACGACGGGCCTTGTTGCTGGGGCTTCATCGTAGTGCTGATTAAACCTGAATTCCATTAACAATATTTGGTACTAACTGTTGTTATTATTACAAACCAAACGGAATAGACCGCGACTTTTCTTATAAAACAACTTTATGAATACCGAAATTGTATGGTAAGCCTTTCCGTTCTTTAGATATCTCAGAGCGATTAAATATCGTGCGACAAGTTATGATGAACTATTTATCAAAAGGAAGTAAGGTCTTTGTCACAGAATTCTATCAATAATTTTAATGTATCATGATAAAAAATGTCAACTATAGAATTCCAACAATGTTGTTAAAATATCAAACATACAGTTCCACCAATGTTGTTAAAGTATCAAACATATAATTCCATCGATACATGTAATGTAGGTATTATACAAAGTGTTACAATACCTGATAAAATAAAAGTCTTTTCACTGAAATATTAATTGTGTGATCACTTTTGAATTGCAAATAAACTTTAACCCTTACCTTGCATTTTCCACGTTTCATCACAGCTTAGTTGCATGTCTTTATTACGTTTATTTTATTCTAGAAGCTGTTTTTTTTATCTGCTATATTAGTCCAGAGACAATAAGAAGATAATTAGTTTTGTACTATTTGAGTGTTCTTACTTGTTTGTTTTTGGAATTTCGCGCAAAGCCACACAAGGGCTATCTGTACTATCTGTCCCTAATTTAGCAGTGTAAGACCAGAGGAAATGCAGCTAGTCATCACCATCCACCGCCAACTCTTGGGCTACCCCTTTACCAACGAATAATGGAACAGACCGTAACATTATAACGCTCCCACAGCTGAAAGGTCAAGCTTGTTTGGTGCGACGGGGATTCGAACCCGTAACCATAGGATTACGAGTCGAGCGACTTAACTACCCGACCATGCCGAGCCTGCAGTGTTTGATTCCCTGTTTTCGACAGTAAATAACGTATAAAAGATGGAAGGTCAGAATGTAAACATACATTTTACTATTATTTTGTGGAATATGTTGTTTTTTTGCCGTTAAGCACAAAGCTACAGTATGGGTTATTTGCACACCACGGACATCGAAACCGAATTTCTACCCTTATAAGTCTGCAGCATACATGCTCCTGTTAAAGTTTCCTTCAACAGGACCAATAACAAGAACTGTGAAACAAGTCGATAACATTTTCACAAGACTTGAAGTGAGTAAAACTAATTGATAGGTTCGATAACACTTTGAAAAGAAGTGAAGTGAGTAAAACTAAATAATAGGTTGGATAACAGTTTGACAAGAAGTGAAGCTCAGTAAAACTAATTCGATAAGAGTTTGACAAAAAGTGAAGTCAGTAAAACTAATTGATAGGTTCGATAACACTTTGAAAAGAAGTGAAGTGAGTAAAACTAAATAATAGGTTGGATAACACTTTGACAAGAAGTGAAGCTCAGTAAAACTAATTCGATAAGAGTTTGACAAGAAGTGAAGTCAGTAAAACTAATTGATAGGTTCGATAACACCTTGACAAGAAGTGAAGTGAGTAAAACTAAATGAAAGGTTCGATAACACTTTGACAAGAAGTGAAGCTCAACAAAACTAATTAATAGGTTCGATAAAACTTTGACAAGAGGAGAAGTGAGTAAAACTAACTAATATAGCAAAATCACATCAGGCTATTTGTTGAATTCACCAATGTGAATCGAATCCCTAATTTTAGCATTGTAAATCCGTAGACTTTTCGCTGTACCATCAGGGGATCTATATTTAATGTTATGAATCCAAATGTTTTTTGATGATAATTTATTTAGAAATTTTGCACTCTTTTTATCCCTTTTAGGCGTTTTTGTTTCATTTTATAATCAATTTATGGTGATTCATGAACCTTGTAATTGCACGTTGAAGACAAGGTTTAACCCTATTTTTCTTCTGGTAACTGATTCAACATCTCGTTATGACGAAAAACACATATGAAGTAAAAATGTATATGAGAACATTTTTGACTCGATATCTAGATCTAGAGGTCGCTGTTTGTAATTTGTGTTTATTGCAGAACAGTCACACTTGGAATTATGAACGAAAGTGTCAATGGAAAAGTTCAGAAGGTTATGAACTTATGAATTCATGATAAATTAAAGCAACTCATGTCGATAGATTGTTTTGTTTCTTTTCGAATTTCGCGCAAAGCTACACGGGAGCTATCTGCGGTAGCCGTCCCTAATTAAGCAGTGTAAGAATAGAGGAAAGGCAGCTAGTCATCATCACTCACCGCCAACTCTTGGGCTACTCTTTTATCAACGAATAGTGGGGTTGACCGTAACATTATAACACCCCCACGGCTGAAAGGGTGAGGATGTTTGGTGCGACCGGGATTCGAACTCGCGACTCTCAGATTACGAGTCGAACGCCTTAACCCTTAACCTGGCCATGTCGGGCCTCATGTCAATAGAATGGCGACACCTGCAAGAAAGTTACTAGTTTCAATTAAAAAAAAATTATTATTTTAAAGTATATGCAACAGGGCCCTATGGGTCATACTTAGAACTGTACTTTATATAGTTTTCATAGTCACCCCTTTCACCCGTAAACGAAGTAAGAAAAATGTATTTTTTATCTATAGGTTTTGGTTTCAGTATTAAATGACTTGGCCACAACTTGGCATTAGCGTGTCCCGCACGTATCGAAAGGTCCAAGGATCTAGATGCGATTTGCTGTTGGTGCGTCATAAGAGCGTTGGTCAGTTCTGTTTTTGGTTAGGATTATTCAACGACGGATGCTACTGATCGTTTACCATCCCTCTGGCCAATAGCTCTAGATCAGTGAAAGTTATGAGCAAGGCTTGAGATCTATGATTTGGTCTATTTAGATAACGATTATTACATTGTATATTTTTGTTGTCATTTGGGCAATAATAGAAATATTCATCTATGTATCAAACTTCTCTATAACAACTACACACGTATATATGTGGACTACACATTCATGTGTTATATCTATGGCGACTACACGCTTATTTATTGCATTTATAGCGAGTATACATGTATTTATTGTATATATGGCGACTACACATGGATTTATAACGATTAGACATGCATTTATGGCAATTATACATGTATTTATTGTATTTATGACGACTACATGGTAAGACTCAATAAACTAATCGTTAAACTATTTACTTTATGAAAAACACATTTCTATTATCTCTGTTTATTATGTACTTATGAAATTTTCTTATACAGTTGCAAAGTTTTCCGAAAGTTAAAACGTTTGGAATTAGTTCTTGGTGGAAGTTCCTAATAGACTGTGAGTCGACATTATGTATAAATAAACAAGCTTATTATGCTCGCTAGCCCTTAAACACATTAATACGTCCAAGAGCTTCGTAAGTAACCAGAGCAATTTACTTAACTCCTTTAAGATCCTAAAGTAGATATTTATATTCTCAATATCTGGGTTGCTTATCGCCCCAAATTTTTTTCGATGTGAAAACTGCGGTAGGTGGCTCTGTCTTCTAATAACGTTATTAAGGCATGATTCCTCGCCTGTCAGTTCTTTATTATATAGGAGAAATAATGTTTTAGTACGTTTTAGAAGCTTTCTCTGTTGTAGTCTATTAATCAGATAAATAAATTAAGAAGTCTATTTCTAACCCTAACCTCATATTTCTCTGTATAGACAGATAAACAGAAACGAGTTTAAAGATATTTCTGGACATATGTTCGGGGAGTGGGAAAGAGATATTTTTCCCTACATATAACCCTCAGTACGTCAGCGTTAAGTCTGAAGAATTATCACGTTGAGAATTGGGTTTCGATATCCGCTGTGAGCACAACACAGATAGTCCAATGTGCTTATCAATAAATAAACAAACAAACACCACATACCGTTGAAGAAAATCGTTCTTAATACATCTTTCTGTGTGTAAAAAAGTAACTTCTTTCCTCCTAGCGGGTCAACGGCAAGTTTACGTACTACCAACCCTAATATCCGGGCACAACTTCCTGTGGTGGACGAAAAGTAGAAAGCCAATTGTGTGAATATGCGCTAAAATAAACAAGTGTTTGGTTGCTTTACGAATACTTGGGAGTTTTTTAATTCTAATTAAACGGAAATGAAGTGTAACACAACAAATGGAAGTTAGCACATCTCAGCTGTTTCGAACGAGATATTTAATGTCCAAATTGAGTACAAACCGTAAATAAAACAATCCGTGGTGTTAATTGTACCAACTGTATAAAGCGTCATGATTGAATTAGTTATTGGACAACAACGAAAAGACCAGATAAAGGCAACCGTACGTTTTAATCCGTATTATTCAATTTTTATGACTAAAGCGACATAGCTATAGATACTGATTAACCAAAATACTGGTTGGACATTCCTCAGTTCCAACTACCTCATTCTGATTTACTGGAACTAAGTTCACGTACAGAGTAGTAGTTGTATGACATGATATCACTAAGTAAGTTAAAGGGTGTGTGTGTGTGTGTGTGTGGAGATGAATCCGGGATGTTGTGTGTTTTCTAATAGAACTCTCAGATCATTTAGGTTTCAAAAGTTTGTTGTGTAGTTTTCGGTATTAAACATCGAAACTTTGACGTTTTTGTGCTCCATCCGTATAAATAATGTTTCAAATTGATTTGAAAAAATCAAAAAAAATCCACATAGTTCACGCTCATACCACATCCAGTTCCTTCTTCTACACACCCGTTTTCATTACACGTCAGTTCTACCTTCTCACATCACTTGCCAGATGAGGAGGACGTAACCATCTCCGTGCCCACCTGCCTCTTGGCTGGAATGGAATTGCGTCATATTGCGTACACTTTCGACTTTCATAGTCCTGACTAGGTCATGACCTGGACAGTAGCAAGTGATAAACTTGAAACGATATATTAAGAAACCTCTTGTTGGGAATCCATAAAGGACTAGGTGAGAGAAATGTCGAGAAAAAAAATGTAGTCCACCGTAAATATCATTACAAGTATTATAGGTCAGTGATGTAACTACAACAGATGGTGTAACAACAAAATGTGGTGTAACTACAACAGGTGGTGTAACAACAAGAGATGGTGTAACTAGAACAGGTGGTGTAACAACAAGAGATGGTGTAACTACAACAGGTGGTGTAACTACAACAGATGGTGTAACTTCAACAGGTGGTGTAACTACAACAGATGGTGTAACTACAACAGGTGGTGTAACAACAAGAGATGGTGTAACTACAACAGGTGGTGTAACTACAAGAGATGGTGTAACTACAACAAATGGTGTAACAATAAGAGAGGGTGTAACTACAACAGGTGGTGTAACTACATGAGATGGTGTAACTTCAACAAATGGTGTAACTACAAGAGATGGTGTAACTACAACAGGTGGTGTAACTACAACAGATGGTGTAACTTCAACAGGTGGTGTAACTACAACAGATGGTGTAATTGCAAGAGATGGTGTAACTACAACAGGTGGTGTAACAACAAGAGATGGTGTAACTACAACAAATGGTGTAACAATAAGAGATGGTGTAACTACAACAGGTGGTGTAACTACAAGAGATGGTGTAACTACAACAGATTATGTAACTACAAGAGATGGTGTAACTACAACAGGTGGTGTAACTAGACCAGATGGTGTAACAACAACAGGTGGTGTAACTAGACCAGATGGTGTAACAACAACAGGTGGTGTAACTACAAGAGAGGGTGTAACTACAACAGTTAATGTAACTACAAGAGATAGTGTAACTGCAACAGGTGGTGTAACTAGACCAGATGATGTAACTACAACAGGTGGTGTAACTACAACAGATGGTGTTACTTCAATAGGTGGTATAACTACAACAGATTGTGTAACTACAAGAGATGTTGTAACTGCAACAGGTGGTGTAACTAGACCAGATGATGTAACTTCAACTGGTGGTGTAACTACAAGAGATGGTGTAACTTCAATAGGTGGTGTAACTACAAGAGATGGTGTAACTTCAACAGGTGGTGTAACTACAACATGTGGTGTAACTAGACCAGATGATGTAACTACAACAGATTGTGTAACTACAAGAGATGTTGTAACTGCAACAGGTGGTGTAACTAGACCAGATGATGTAACTTCAACAGGTGGTGTAACTACAACAGATGGTGTAACTTCAATAGGTGGTGTAACTACAAGAGATGGTATAATTACAAGAGATGGTGTAACTACGACAGGTGGTGTAACTACAACAGATTGTGTAACGACAACAGATGGTGTAACAACAAGAGATTGTGTAACTACAAGAGATGGTGTAACTACGACAGGTGGTGTAACTACAACAGATTGTGTAACGACAACAGATGGTGTAACAACAAGAGATTCTGTAACTACAAAAGATGGTGTAACTACAACAGGTGATGTAACTACAACAGATTGTGTAACTACAAGGGATGGTGTAACTACAACAGATGGTGTAACTACAACAGGTGGTGTAACAACAAGAGATGGTGTAACTACAACAGGTGGTGTAACTACAAGAGATGGTGTAACTACAACAAATGGTGTAACAATAAGAGAGGGTGTAACTACAACAGGTGGTGTAACTACATGAGATGGTGTAACTTCAACAAATGGTGTAACTACAAGAGATGGTGTAACTACAACAGGTGGTGTAACTACAACAGATGGTGTAACTTCAACAGGTGGTGTAACTACAACAGATGGTGTAATTGCAAGAGATGGTGTAACTACAACAGGTGGTGTAACAACAAGAGATGGGTAACTACAACAAATGGTGTAACAATAAGAGATGGTGTAACTACAACAGGTGGTGTAACTACAAGAGATGGTGTAACTACAACAGGTGGTGTAACTAGACCAGATGGTGTAACAACAACAGGTGGTGTAACTAGACCAGATGGTGTAACAACAACAGGTGGTGTAACTACAAGAGAGGGTGTAACTACAACAGTTGGTGTAACTACAAGAGATAGTGTAACTGCAACAGGTGGTGTAACTAGACCAGATGATGTAACTACAACAGGTGGTGTAACTACAAAAGATGGTGTAACTACAACAGGTAGTGTAACTACAAGAGATGGTGTAATTACAAGAAATGGTGTAACTACAAGAGATGGTGTAATTACAAGAAATGGTGTAACTACAAGAGATGGTGTAACTACAACAGGTGGTGTAACTACAAAAGATGGTGTAACTACAACAGGTAGTGTAACTACAAGAGATGGTGTAATTACAAGAAATGGTGTAACTACAAGAAATGGTGTAACTACAACAGATGATGTAACTTCAACTGGTGGTGTAACTACAAGAGATGGTGTAACTTCAATAGGTGGTGTAACTACAAGAGATGGTGTAACTTCAACAGGTGGTGTAACTACAACATGTGGTGTAACTAGACCAGATGATGTAACTACAACAGATTGTGTAACTACAAGAGATGTTGTAACTGCAACAGGTGGTGTAACTAGACCAGATGATGTAACTTCAACAGGTGGTGTAACTACAACAGATGGTGTAACTTCAATAGGTGGTGTAACTACAAGAGATGGTATAATTACAAGAGATGGTGTAACTACGACAGGTGGTGTAACTACAACAGATTGTGTAACGACAACAGATGGTGTAACAACAAGAGATTGTGTAACTACAAGAGATGGTGTAACTACGACAGGTGGTGTAACTACAACAGATTGTGTAACGACAACAGATGGTGTAACAACAAGAGATTCTGTAACTACAAAAGATGGTGTAACTACAACAGGTGATGTAACTACAACAGATTGTGTAACTACAAGGGATGGTGTAACTACAACAAATGGTGTAACTACAACAAGTGGTGTAACTACAACAGATAGGCTCCCCCGCATAAAAAATAATTGAGCTTCCCTTCATTCATACCATTTGTCAGAAATTATGAAGTTTATCAGGCCATTTGGAATCCCGTTTCACTTAGTTCCTGCTCCTCTCAGTTTCTGTGCCTGTGGGGACATACTGAAGCCACTGTTATTAGCTAAACGCTTTTCATAGTTCGCCAGGTGGGCCCGGCATGGCCAGATGGTTAAGGCACTCGACTCGTAATCCGAGGCACATCAACTGATAATATAATAAAAATCTACAAAACATACCTTAGACCTATTATAGAATACGCATGTCCAGCCTGGGTAAACATAACACGAAAACAACTACACAAACTACAAAAAATACAAAATTCAATCTTAACTTCAGCTTATAAAGTACCACTCAGTACTTCATCCACATTCATGTACAAGTATGCAAACGTAGAAACAGTATCCGATAGACTCTTGCATAATGCACTAAATTATTTTAATAAAATTGACATAAAATGATTTATTGTGTGATCTCGACAGATGTACGTGATGAACATAGTCCTAAGTTCCTCTCCTCTGTGAATATATATTTAAATCAAGCTGGCCACCATGCACTAGACGTTTAGAACTGGTATAATATTCATAGCTTTTTCTTCTTTCTTTCTCTTTTTTTACTTTGTTAAATATATATATATAATATTAAAAATAATAATAATGAAACAAATATAAAAGAAGAAAATAAAAAAACGTAAATAAAAAAAATGGTAACTCAAGACAATATGTGGACATTGCCCTGAAAAGGGCCAGAGAACTGTGGGTTACTCAACAACTACAACATTGTAGAAGCTGAAATTAAAGCTAGGGATGAAGGAAGAGGTTTTATTGCACCTGACCCTCCTGGGTCAACATACCCAACTACCCACAAAGAAACGATGTTTGTTTATTTGTTTTTGAATTTCGCACAAAGCTACTCGAGGGCTATCTGTGCTAGCCGACCCTAATTTAGGAGTGTAAGACTAGAGGAAAGGTAGCTAGTCATCACCAGTCACCGCCAACTCTTGGGCTACTCTTTTACCAACGAATAGTGGGATTGACCTTCACATTATAACGCCCCACGGACTGAAAGGGCAAGCATGTTTGGCGCGAAGGGGATGCGAACCCGCGACCCTCAGATTACGAATCGCACGCCTTAACACGCTTGGTCATGCTGGGCCTACAAAGAAACGAAGCGAAGCAGATTTTAACGCTCAGAACCGTGCTATCAACTAATATTTCATCGAATAAAATGTAAACCACACTAGTTAGGTAAGTACGAAAGTTAACACACATCCAAAGTTTAATTAATCTTCTAACAATAACTCCAAGTAAATTAAACGGATGTAAGGTCGAATTATTCTGACGAAAAAGTTCTATCTCCAGCATGACTCATTAGACGTAATGCTGAAAAGCCATCCGTCAAGGATACAATGTTTTAATAAGTTCCAGGCTTTCTCTTGTTTTGCAGGTGACGAACAAATGGTTTGGAAAAGCTTTTTAAAACCTTGACCAGAATTCTGACATTCATTCATTATGGAAAACGATGCCTTCACAACAGAAAGTAATTGTTTAAGGTCAGGATAGCAAACTGAATTTCTCTTCATAGTTAAGTCTCATGGTGTAACTTATAAAGAATTTAAAACAAAAATACAGATTCGTTCTGGTGAAATTTGATGAGTCCTAAAAATAAATGTGTGTTCACCATTTCGATGTGAGCATCGTTTAAAAAAGGTCCGGCATGGCCAAGCGTGTTAAGGCGTGCGATTCGTAATCTGAGGGTTGCGGGTATGCATCCCTGTCGCGCCAAACATGCTCTCCCTTTCAGCTGTGGCGGCGTTACAACGTGACGGTCAATCCCATTATTCGTTGGTAAAAGAGTAGACCAAGAGCTGGCGGTGGGTGGTGATGACTAGCTGCCTTCCCTCTAGTCTTACACTAATAAATTAGGGACGGCTAGCACAGATAGCCCTCGAGTAGCTATGCGCGAAATTCAAAACAAACAAACAAATCGTTTAAAAGGCACGTCGCTTTAATGTGCCCTTTCGGTTCTTTTCACAGAATGTCGAAGTTCTTGACAATTCATAACAATACGCCCCATGCTAGTACAGCGGTAAGTATACGGATTTACAATGCTAAAAACAGGGGTTTGATTCTCCTCGGTGTGCTCAGCAGGTAGCCTGAAGTGGCTTTGCCATAAAAACACACACAAACACATGTAACAATACATTTTCTTGTTCCATTTCAATTACAATATTTTGAATTTAAGTTCTTTCTTACGTCACAAGAAACCAGAACAGTCTGTTTGTTTGTTTGTTTGTTTTGGAATTTCGCACAAAGCTACTCGAGGGCTATCTGTGCTAGCCGTCCCTAATTTAGCAGTGTAAGACTAGAGGGAAGGCAGCTAGTCATCAACACCCACCGCCAACTCTTGGGCTACTCTTTTACCAACGAATAGTGGGATTGACCGTCACATTATAACGCGCCCACGGCTGGGAGGGCGAGCATGTTTAGCGCGACGCGGGCGCGAACCCGCGACACTCGGATTACGAGTCGCACGCCTTACGCGCTAGGCCAGAACAGTCTGTTTTCATATCATAAAGTGTAACAGAACGAAGTATAGCTGGCTCTGTTAATACTAAAACCGAGGTTAAAAATGATATATGAAACCGCTGAAGTTGGTTATTTAGTTTTCTAGAAACATTTTTTTTTCTGGACTGTTAGGAAGCTGAAAGAACGTTTCTTTTGAAACGAAATATAGTAATTCTTAGCGCATAGACGAAACGTTTATATTATTAGAGATTTATAATAAATCACTTTCTAACTTATTGATTTGTTACTTTTTTATCTGTTACATATAATAGATTTAACAACACGTGGTTGACTCACAACAAAAATGTTAAGGGCGTTAATATATCCCGGGTGGTTGGGGGATCCTCATGTTTAATTACATTGCACAACATAGTTTGTGCTTCTTGAACACTGTTGGGTGTTCCTTATAGATTCTTGGCTGCTGATCACGAAAATCACATCCAAATTTGCCCATCACGTTCCGTTTCATCGAAATCTTCAGTTTCACCAGGACATTGCTACAATGGAAAAACGATATTAAGGCAACTGGAATCCGTCAATGCTTGCTGACTACTGTTGGACACTGCAACGTGATGCACCGGACATTAAATACAAACAAAAATCAGGAGCAAAACACTTTTAATTATGTTGAACTTAATAGCGTATTAGAAATATAAACGCGATTAAATACGTTATGGCCGATAATCATTTAACTGTCTATTTCTCAGAGTTCCTACGTGATGAAGCAAAACCAAAACTATATTTGTGCATACACACAAGGTACCTGTCACAATCAGCAAAAACTTTTCAGGAAGCAAAAATTTAAAAAAAATTGTTATGCAGTGTTATCTTAAGTTTCTCTAATTCTTGGCAGGCATGGCCTGGTGAATTAAGGCGTTCGGCTCGTAATGTGAGGGTCGCGGGTTTGAATTCCTGTCAAGCCAAACATGCTCGTCCTTTCAGCGGTGTGGACGTTATAATGTTACTGTCAATCCCACTATTCGTTGTTAAGAGAACCCATGTGTTGGCGGTGGGTGGTGGTGATGACTAGCTGCCTTCCATCTAATCTTACACTGCTAAATTATGGGCAGTTAGCGCAGATAACCCTTGTTTAGCTTTGCGCGAAATTCACACCAAACCGAACCTTTAATTCTAGCTAAACGTTTTAGTTTATATATATATACTCTTCAGAACAAGAAACACAAAAGGAATATTTTTTATTTTAAAGAGAAATATATGTAATAACGTTACAAGCTCAGAGTATGTGATGTTACACGTGTTAAGGCACTGACTGACAGACCAAAATGAAATAAAAGTTGTGCACTTTGAAAACGGAGGAAAACATCGGATTTTTTGCCAAAACGCATGCGTGTCCAATAAATTTGTTTGAAATATCTACATGTTCTGCAAGTGCAACATGTGCAAAATCCCTATAAAAGTGACGGGGTCTCGGTTTCCATAGCTCAGTGTTAAGCGACTGACACGCAATACAGTTACGCCAAGACTGACTGAAGCACAACGCAACAACGCCATTGGTCGCTTGGAAGCAGGCGAATCTCGATCAGATGTTTCCAGAGCTGTAAATGTCCACCCAAGCACCATCACAAGGCTATGGAATCGTCACCAACAACATGGATCAATTCGTGACTGTCCACGATCTGGCAGACCTCGTGTGACCATGCCCGCACAAGATCGCTACATCCGGTTACGTCACCTTCGGGATAGGACAACCACTGCGACGTCTACTGCCTCAACCATATCAGGGCTGCGTAGGATTTCCGATCAGACCGTACGCAACCGTCTACGAGATTCTTAGGCCCCATGTGCAACCCATCATGGTGAACGTCAACAACGTTTTTCAACATGACAACGCCCGTCCTCACACAGCCCGACTCATCACTGTCTTCTTGACACACCACAACATCAACGTTCTTCCCTGGCCCTCTAGATCATCAGATTTAAACCCCATCGAACATCTTTGGGACGAGTTGGACCGACGTCTGCGACGGCGACAACCTCAACCGCAGACTCTACCTCAGCTTGCAGCAGCTTTGCAGGCTGAGTGGACAGCCATTCAACAGGATGTGATTTGTCATCTCATCGCTTCCATGGGCAGGAGATGCCAAGCAGTTATTGATGCTCACGGGGGCATACTCTTATTGACGTTGAGTGACGTTAAACTTCACCTAGTGAGCGTGAACTTCACCTTTGCAGACTCTAGGATGTTCAGCAGTGAATGTGCAAAGTTTCACACATGTCATACAGAACTACCCGGAATAAACTTGTTAACAATTTGTCTCAAATTTTGCCTTTTGCGTTTCTTTTTTTGAAGAGTATATATTCTAAACTTCAAATCTCAAAAAAGTTATGGAATCACTTGTCGGTTTGACAATCTATAACATTTATAGAGCTGTGACGTGAGAGTGTCTAAATATATACATAAACATAATTCTATTTGGTTGTTTGTTATTAAGCACAAAGCTACACACTGTGCCGTGTTCTATCCACCACGGGTATCGAAACCTTGATTATAGCGTTATAAGTCCGTAGAAATACCAATGTTGTACTGGGTTGGACATTAACATATGAATAGAGATATTTTAGCTTTAGAAAGAGTTGTAAGAAAATGTTGTTAGTGTGGTTTAAATATGTCTAGATTTGTCCATAAATATACTGATAGTATTCCAATGCAGAATTTGGAAAAGCTCTGGAAGTACTCCAGAAGGTTTGGTAGTCCACATGAATGATACTCGACCTCCTGATTTGGTCGGAGTCACTACTGGATATCCACATTTATCTTCTCCCAAATTTTTTTTTTTCTTCAAGAAAAGGGAACTTACAAGTTGACGGAGTAATCTACCTTTTAAGATTTTGATTTACTTGTAAAATGTGTTTTTTATGGTATTTTGGGCCATAAATTATTTAAATAAGATCTTGTTAAATTGATTTATGCAAATACTTCATTTGAATTTATGTAGAACTGTCTTTGTATTTTTCTTATAGCAAAGTCACATCGGGCTATCTGCTGTGTCCATCAAGGGGAATCGAATCCCTGATTTTAGCGTTTTAAATCCGTATATTTATTGCTGTCCCAGAGGGAGACTTATGTAAAACTATTCATATAATGTGTCATTCGGTGGAACAACGCTAAAATCCGAGGTTCGATTCCCACAGTGCAAAGACTAGATAGCCAAAGTGGCGTTTTCTCTAAACCAATAATATAACGTGAACGAAAGCAAATCTACATCATATTATTGTTCGAAAGAAACCAGAAAAAAATATCGTAAAACAAAAAAGTACGAATTTTGTGTCAGTGTGATATAATTACGTCCAATAATTGTTTTTGGATACAACTACGAAAGTTTATTCATATCTGCACATTTAAAATGTTCACAGATGGAACTGGGTTATCTTTCATTACAAAACTTTATGATTTTAATACAAAGTCGTTGTTGCAAATTTCGAAATACTTTAAGTTAAAAAATAAAGTCGTGAATCATTTTTCCATCCAGCACTAACGTCAGACGTGTTGTGTAGCTAAAAGATCTCAAACACGTGGAAATGTTAATACATTCTTCACACGTGTGTAGTTTCTCTGGAGTGTTCTTAAAGTTACTGTGAGTTATTTCTATTCACTGTTATCAAGAAAGTAATAAAATCGACAGTACAGATCTGAGAAACTCAGTCTGACAGTTGACGGACAGTTCACGGGCTATCTGTAATGAAACCCAAACCCAGAGTTATTTATCTAACGAAGTTGCTATCTGCTGTAACGTTAACCTTTCCCGAAACGTGTTTCTTCTGCTCGTGGATGTTCCATAGCATGGAAATATCGTTTGAAATAACTTCTTTTGTTGTTGAAATCAATTTAAAATATCTGCATTTTAAACTACATTCGTTGTGAAAGGTTTACTTTAACAGGATGGCTTATGTATCGATTTGTACTCAAGTTCGAACACATTGTTGGCTACACCTTCATACACTAACTTTAACTTTTATTTAAAAAAATGTTAGCACACCTATGTTTTAATGGTAACTTTTTAGAGTTTGCGTTACACAGTAAGTTACTTGTGCCGTACAAGTCATAGGTATCAAAACCTGATTTTGCGCTTGGAAAACACTTGTTTTAAATTTAATAATAGTTTTGTAATGTGGTGTGGAGGTTGTTCTATTATATGTCTTGTATTTTGGTTTTAACCACTTATTTGTTGATTAAATTACTCAAACGGCTAATATTCAAAGCTCAACACTAACTGGTTTTTCATAATTTAAAATAATATTTGTAGAATATACAATAATGTACACTTTAACATTTGAGGCAGTTTTTGAAGATTTAAAAAGTAATTAGAAAAAGGAATCTCTCACGTCTACATATCATTCTAAAATCATCAATTTTGTGGGAAACTTGAAATGTTCTCTAGGAAGAATTTTTTTTTTTAATTTTGCGCAAAGCTACACGAGGACTATCTGCGTTATCCATACCTAATTTAACAGTGTAAGACTAGAGGGAAGGCAGCTAGCTAGTCATCACTACCCACCACCAACTCTTTGGATACTCTTTTACCAACGGATAGTGCGATTGATCGTCACGTTATAACGCGACCCTTGGATTACGAGTTGAGTGCTTTTACTACCTGGCCATGACGGGCTAAGAAGAAAGAAAACATCAAAGAAAGGACGTAGGTAAGGGCCACGGATTGATACTTTGTTTTGTTTGTTTGAATTTCGCGTAAAGCTAAACGAGTGCTATCTGCGCATTGTTAGTTTATTCGAGTTTCCTTTTTGTTTGTGGTATGTTTACGGACTTACAAGGCTAGAAATCGGCTTTTGATAGGAGTATTGGGCAGAGCATAGCGAGCCTATGGTGTAGTTTAAAAACAAAACATGTTTGTTTTCATTATAAAAAAAAAGTTACTTTAAAAAACTAACTGTTAACAGAACTTTGGGAATTTTCCATGAATTAGCGGATAGAGCGTAGCCTAAATCTTAGCATTTCAGGATGCGGTCGTAGGATCTGGGATTCAAGACGCGATTCTGGTAGACATAATTCACGCTTTTCAGATATTAACACGGCTAAACGGTAAAGGCAGGGGATGTTGTTGATTGGCTGCCTTCCTTCTAGTTAGCAACTCAAACTCTGGGGGACGGACATACATAAATCCTAAATAAACCTTGACCCGGACTAAAGGCTTATATTAAAAAAAGAATAAAAGTGAAATTATTATTATAATTATGCGAATGCCTTAATTTCATATCAAATGAAACTTGAAAAACGATTTTCAGAAACAACAACGGACAGAGAATAACAGGATAGAAATTTGATGCTGGTGGCGACGCCTTTTGAGAATAAATTAACTAGAATTTAATCACAATATTATTAATTAAATACAATTAAATTTCAGCGAACACAAAAAGATGTAATTCTACACCCGTATATCCACTGTTATTTCTGGCTTTTTTCGATGTTAAAAATATCTGATGTAATCATGCTATGCTTATATCTTTCTGTAACAAATGTTGGAGTTTCAACCCATATTTCATGAGACGTAATAGATAAAGTTCAAGTGTCTAAGTCGAGTTGACCTGATTATTATTAACTTCTAAAAAACTCCTGATTTTTGAAAATTTTGTAAACGGAATGACCTTTTTTTGACGGCTCGGCGTGGCCAGGAGGTTAAGATACTCGACTCGTAATCTGAGGGTTGAGAGTTCGGGTTCCCCGTCGCACCACACATTCTGGCCCTTTCGGCCAATGGGGGCTTTATAATGTCATGGTCAATCACACTATTCGTCGGTAAAAGAGTAGCCCAAGAGTTGACGGTGGGTGATGATGACTAGCTGCCTTCCTTCTAGTCTTACACTAAAAAAATTGTGTAGTTTTACGCGAAATTCAAACCAAACGTTGTTTGAACGAGCCTCTAACGTGTGACTACAAAATGTTTGATATTCGTTACAAGATTACAAAGATTTGATATTTTAGGCAAAAAGGAAAGAAAACAAACAAACAAACCACTCTTCACAGATATTGAGAATCTTTTGGAAGCTATCGTTTACTCACGAAACGTTTCCACTGGAACCATAGCTTAAGTCGTAAAGACATTTAAAAATTATGTTTCAGTGTCTACATTAAAGAAAACTAAATTATGATTCATCCTGTAAGAAAAATATACACGAATAATATCCGTGAAAGATAGATTATATGTACCAACTGTCAATATTCTAACATTAACACTGTATAAATATTCATGAAAGAACTTCCAGAAATATTTTATGCGTTTCTTAGAAGCTATAACAACAAGTAGTACATAATAATAACGGTTAAGAAACAGTTCATTTAGTCAACATGACCGCTACAAATTCTGTGCATAAGATATGAAATAACATAGATTTGGTAGACGAACATATTATGTTAATGAAGCATGGTTTCAACCTATCGAGGTCTTCAAGAAACAGATATTAGGGATATCGAAGTAGCAATGCAAGCGTTTTTACGTCGTCTGCCTGAACGTGCACCATCGCAAGATATAGTCTTTTTTGTTTGTTTTGAATTTTGCGCAAAGCTACTCGAGGGCTATCTGTGCTAGCCGTCCCTAATTTAGCAGTGTAAAACTAGAAGGAAGGCAACTAGTCATCACCACCCACCGCCAACTCTTGGGCTACTCTTTTTCCAACGAATAGTGGGATTGACCGTAACATTATAACACCCCAACGGCTGAAAGGGTGAGCATGTTTGGTGCGACAGAAATTCGAACCCGCGACCCTCGGATTACGAGTCGAACGCCTTAACACGCTTGGTCATGCCAGGCCAGATATATAGTCTTTCGAGATATATTAAAATTTGTTTGTGAATATCAAGTGACAAACAGTTATCCAAGTTATATTAAAATTTGTTTGTAAATATCAAGTGACACACAGTTATCCAAGTTATATTAGAATTTGTTTGTGAATATCAAGTGACACACAGTTATCCAAGTTATATTAAAATTGGTTTGTGAATATCAAGTGACACACAGTTATCCAAGTTATATTAAAATTTGTTTGTAAATATCAAGTGACACACAGTTATCCAAGTTATATTAAAATTGGTTTGTGAATATCAAGTGACACACAGTTATCCAAGTTATATTAAAATTTGTTTGTGAATATCAAGTGACAAACAGTTATCCAAGTTATATTAAAATTTGTTTGTAAATATCAAGTGACACACAGTTATCCAAGTTATATTAGAATTTGTTTGTGAATATCAAGTGACACACAGTTATCCAAGTTATATTAAAATTTGTTTGTAAATATCAAGTGACACATAGTTATCCAAGTTATATTAAAATTTGTTTGTGAATATCAAGTGACACACAGTTATCCAAGTTATATACTCTTCAAAACAAGAAACGCAAAAGGGATATTTTTGTTAATTTAAAGAGAAATATATGTATTAACGTTACAAGCTCAGAGTATGTGATGTTACACGTGTTAAGGCACTGATTGTTAGACCAAAATGACAATAAAAGTTGTGCACTTTAAAAACGGAGGAAATCATCGGATTTTTCGCCAAAACGCATGCGTGTCCAATAAAGTTGTTTGAAATATCTACATGTTCTGCAAGTGCAACATGTGCAAAATCACTATAAAAGTGACGGGGTTTCGGTTTCCATAGCTCAGTGTTAAGCGACCGACACGCAATACAGTTACGCCAAGACTGACTGAAGCACAACGCAACAATGCCATTGGTCGCTTGGAAGCAGGCGAATCTCGATCAGATGTTTCCAGAGCTGTAAATGTCCACCCAAGCACTATCACAAGGCTATGGAATCGTCACCAACAACATGGATCAATTCGTGACCGTCCACGATCTGGCAGACCTCGTGTGACCACGCCCGCACAAAATCGCTACATCCGGTTACGTCACCTTCGGGATAGGACCACCACTGCGACGTCTACTGTCTCAACCATATCAGGGATGCGTAGGATTTCCGATCAGACCGAACGCAACCATCTACGAGATTCTTAGGCCCCATGTGCAACCCATCATGGTGAACGTCAACAACGTTTTTCAACATGACAACGCCCGTCCTCACACAGCCCGACTTACCACTGTCTTCTTGACACACCACAACATCAACGTTCTTCCCTGGCCCTCCAGATCACCAGATTTAAACCCCATCGAACATCTTTGGGACGAGTTGGACCGACGTCTGCGACGGCGATAACCTCAACCGCAGACTCTACCTCAGCTTGCAGCAGCTTTGCAGGCTGAGTGGACAGCCATTCCACAGGATGTGATTCGTCATCTTATCGCTTCCATGGGCAGGAGATGCCAAGCAGTTATTGATGCTCACGGGGGGCATACTCGTTATTGATGTTAAACTTCACCTAGCGAGCGTGAACTTGGCCTTTGCAGACTTTAGATGTTCAGCAGTGAATGTGCAAAGTTTCACACATGTCATACAGAACTACCCGGAATAAACTTGTTAACAATTTGTCTCATATTTTGCCTTTTGCGTTTCTTTTTTTGAAGAGTATATTAAAATTTGTTTGTGAATATCAAGTGACACACAGTTATCCAAGTTATATTAAAATTTGTTTGTGAATATCAAGTGACACACAGTTATCCAAGTTATATTAATTTCTCTTCCCATGCTCTTGACGTTTCGGTGTCTAGTTTTGAACGAAATTTCTGTAACTTAGAATAAATCGCTCTTTAACTAATATTTCTCGGATCTTCCGAAAAAAACAAACAAACCAAAAACGTCTTCTTAAAAAATTGTTTCTACGTTTCTCAAACAGAAGGAACGAAAACAGAAGTTTTGACAGTTGTGTCTTACCATCACTACTATCTAGTTTAATAGATAAACGTTGACTATACTATCTATTACACAGTTTAATATAAGTACGTTGATTGTATAATCTATTGCACAGTTTAATAGAAACACGTTGAATGTACTATTACACCTTTAATAGAAACAAGTTCACTGTACTATCTATTACCCAATTTAATAAAAACACGTTGACAGTACTATATATTACACAGTTCAATAAAATATCGTGGACTGTACTACCTATTACACAGTTTAATAGAAGTACGTTGACTGTACTATCTGGTACACAGTTTAATAGAAGTACGTTGACTGTACTATCTGGTACACAGTTTAATAGAAGTACGTTGACTGTACTATCTATTACACAGTTTAATAGAAGTACGTTGACTGTACTATCTATTACATAGTTTAATAGAAGTACGTTGACTGTACTATCTATTACACAGTTTAATAGAAGTACGTTGACTGTACTATCTATTACATAGTTTAATAGAAGTACGTTGACTGTATTTTCTGATCATTGTCACAATAAGATTTAAACGAATAGATTCTTACAGTAGTTATTATTTGGTTTGTTCTTTTTTATTTTCGTGTAAATCTACACTAGGGCTATCTCCGTCAGCAGTATGTAATTTAATAGTGTAAGAGTTGAAGGAAGGCAAGTAGTGATCACCACCCCCCGCCAACTCTTGAGCTACTCTTTTATCAACGAAAAATGTGATTGACTGTAACATTATAATGCTCCCCGGCTGAAAGTACGAGCATGTTTGGTTTGATGGGGATTCGAATACTCGACCTTCAGGTTTCGAGTGAAGCGTCTCTAACCACTTGTCCTTGCCGGACCTTGTTGTTTGTGTTAAGATCAAACAAAATCAATACATTTTGGTTTGACATGTTGTTTTTATTTTTTATTCTTTCTACTTTGGTAGTTTGGGCGCAGAACTTGAATGTTTGCCTTGAGCATCAAATACCCTTGCGCTGGTTTGAAGCAGACAGCTGAATGTGGGTTTATCTGGTACAAACAAAATTATCACATCTCTAAGAAGATTTCTGGTGTTAAAGTAAGATATTTAGTTTCGGTCATTAGTTTTCAAGAATGAAAGTAGTTGTTTCTGGTGATTATCTATCTCTTAGTTTTATTGTCTGTTGAGAAACTTCATTAATATACATCCATGTTAATTATTTTTGACAATATAATCGTGAAAGATGGGAACATGCTGTTCACCCCTTGTTGAATTATTTATTACCTAAGTTTAAAAATAATCGTTGGTACTTTTGTCATCCCACGTGAAACACAGAACGTGCATAAAAATATATGACGTCGCGTGGGAAACGTTAATTGGCTGCCGCTTTTCTTGCGTAAACAGTTTTATGATACCCGAGAAGTAATGTCGCAGAATATCAGAAATGCTTTGATAGGCAAAGTGTAATTGAAACGCGTAATGTTGCATCGTATTGCGCATGGTTTCTTTGTCGTTAATTAGACCCGGCATGGCCAGGTTGATTAAGGCGTTCGACTCGTAATCTGAGAGTCGCGGGTTTGAATTCACGGCATTCCAAACATGCTCGCCCTTTCAGTCGTGGGCACGTTATAATGTGACAGTGAATCCCACTATTCGTTTGTAAAAGAGCAGCCTAATAGTTGGCGGTGGGTAGTGAGGACTAGCAGCCTTCCCTCTAGTCTTACACTGCTAAATTATGGATGGCTAACACAAGTAGCCCTCGTGTAGCTCTGCGCGAAAGTTAAAAAAAAAAGTTGTTAATTGTGAGCAACTGGTAGAAGTTTGTGTGTTTGAACTTAAACACCCAACAACGCAATGGGCTGTCTGTTCTTTGCCCACCACGATTATTGACACCCACATTACAGAGTTGTAATTCCGCAGACATACCGCTATGACACTGGGGACAACTGGTAAAAGTGGGGAGTATATTTTAAAATGTTTTCAGAGAAACCAAACGCTACAAACTCGACCCAGAAGACAGTTTTAGACAAAACTTTGCTGAAAATATTTATACCGCTATGAAGAAAACCCATAGGTACATGAAGGATGCATTTCGTTTGTCTCCGAATTTTACTCACACCCTCAACTAGGCAAAGCTACACAATGAGCTATTTGCGTTCTGCTCACACCATGAATATCGAAACCCGATATTTAGCGCTTAGCCACGTTGTGAAAAATATATTACTGGTGTTATAATTCGATGTAACATTCAATGATATTTTTCCCAGCTGCAAATTAGGTAAGAGGCTGGGCGTGGCCTGAAGATTAGCGCGCAAAGGCTACAAACCAGAGGGCTCGTGGTCCGCGCTCTGTTACTTTAAAATCAGCTGTTGTTTCGTGCCTTTGGTCCGGGCAGACAAGAAAAGCCCAAGAGTAGACTAAGTATGATGTAGATTAGCTGCCTTTTTTTTAGCCCGTCAGCTAAAAATTACAGAAGGGTATCCGCAAAAATTCTGGAAGGAGTTAACCAGACGAGTAACGAATGTTCATGAAGAATTTTATCACTGGTTGTGTCGTGAAAACGTGACCGTCATAGTCAGTCTATCAGACCCAAAGATGTATTTAATAGTATTTATTCGTATGTGCGTGCGTGCGTGCGTGCGTGTAGTCGTTTCGAAGCGAGACATAATTCTACTGTTCCATGATCTGGTTGAAATACATAATGCTTTCTAATGAGCTAGAAGTGCGAGCTTATTGGACAAACATTGATTCAGTAGATAGGTACATTAAAAACACAAACAATGTCAAACATCTGTCTATTCTATGCGTTCTTTAGAAGCTGAACTTGTTTTGAAGTTCGCGCAAAGCTACAGGAGGGCTATCTGCGCTAGCCGACCATAATTTAGCAATGCAAGACTAGAGGAAAGGCAGTTAGTTATCATAACCCATCGCCAACTTTTGGGTTACTCTTTTACTAACGAATAGTGGGATTGACCATTACATTATAATACCCATACGGCTGAAAGGGCGAGCATGTTTGGTGTGACGGGTATTCGAACCTATGACCCTCAGATTATGAGTGGAGCGCCCCCTAATCACCTGTTCAGAGAAACTGAGCTAAAAAAATAGAATTTTGAAAAGGCTTTATTCGTTTATTATTAAGATATATGTTTAATGTCTGCCACAGGTATTAAACCTTGGATTTTAGCTTTATATTTCGTGAAACTTACCGCTGAATCCCTGCAGTTAAGGAGGAGGATGACGAAATGAGAAGGGGCGAAAAAAACTTTGAGTTAAAAGTTATTGAAAGTAGACTAAAAACAACAAGATTTGACTGCTTATGGTAAAACACATACTTTGTATATACATTTATTTTTGCTTGTTGTGTTTACGACAAAGCTAGTAAAACCAGCTACGCCATCACTAATCATGAACTACAGACCAGACAGAAGGAAGCCAACCAGGAGCACTCTTCCATCCACCATCCATGCTATGAGATTGATTATCACTTTATAACGCACTCATAGCTTAGAACCCGACTTGCTAGCTCCGAAATCCAGGGTTGTATAAACGTAGACTTTAGGTTTAACTCTTGTTAAGCCCAAAGCCACCCAGTTGGCTATCTGTTTACTGTCGAATGCGAGTATCAAAGCCCGATTTGTAGCGTTGTTAAATTGCAGGTTTATTGTTGAACTACTGGGATGAGAGGTATGTGTGAGTGTTGTAGACGTGAGTTTGTTTGTTTGTTTGTTTTGGAATTTCGCACAAAGCTACTCGAGGGCTATCTGTGCTAGCCGTCCCTAATTTAGCAGTGTAAGACTAGAGGGAAGGCAGCTAGTCATCACCACCCACCGCCAACTCTTGGGCTACTCTTTTACCAACGAAAAGTGGGATTGGCCGAACATTATAACGCTCCCACGGCTGGGAGGGCGAGCATGTTTTGGCGCGACTCGGACGCGAACCCGTGACCCTCAGATTACGAAGCGCACGCCTTAACGCGCTAGGCCATGCCAGACCCGTAGACGTGAGAGATATTTTTCTTGGATACAATTGCAGTAGTTTGTGACGTATGTTGGTATAATGTTTTCAACCGAAGTCGTTCGTATGCTTGAATTTTAATTCGTTCAAAACGGACAAAAAGTACTATATATATAAGGTTACTTATGTTACCTAAAAGAAAGATTTTTAGTTGGAAAATAAACAAGTCAGCGCAGATAGCTCTTGTGTAGCTTTGCGCGAAATTCGAAAACAAACAAAAAGCAAGTCATATTATAACCACAACAGATGTAACACTGGGACGGAATGGTACATCACAACTACATTTTCGCACTGTTTCGCGTTTTGCACCAAGTCGAGTGCCTTAACTACCTGGCCATCCCGAGCCAAAATATAAAAAAATAGGTATAGTTCTTTTTATCCTATACTGTTAATACTCTATTTCATAAAGTAACAACATTTTCTTACTATTACATCCTTTCTTCGTCAAGTCGAATATAAAAATAACACCTGTGTAGTATTTATACCTATTACAGGTTTTTAAACAAAGGTATACTTTTTTTACGAAATATTTTACTCGAATGAAGTGTTTCGTACTAAGTTTATATTTTGTTCTTGTGGAACTTTAATAACTTTTAATATGTTATCTAAACACTTATGGTTTACGTGTAATACAAATTGTTTTATGTTTTGTATTAATAACATCTGGCGGATTTACAACAAAAAGGACATTTTCGTATTTCTTCTCTATTTATACGTTAATTTGGAGACAAGCTAGACTGATGACGAGTCTGAAAATGTTTCCATATAAACTGGTTCTTCCGTAATAGGGGACCAAAGTTTATCTTAGACCACTTTATACATTACAATGTAAGTTTCAACATAGTTTCTAACTCAGGGGATTACCAATCTTTATTGTTTTCAGCACGATTATTTTAAAATTTAAAACTGTCTCTTTTGAGCTTTTAGTGCTGTATGGTAATTCACTGCACAAAAGATTTAACACGTTGACTGATTCTTATAACGTTGTTACTCAGTTAGGGGTCGAGTTAGTTATAGCTTTCAGTTTAACAACCAGGAAACGTAAGGTGAAGTTGAACCAATATTGTTATTTCAACTTTCTTGTTTCTTAAAA
>NW_027467782.1:2380020-2440201 GCF_004210375.1 Tachypleus tridentatus | reverse complement strand
AACATTCCCCTTACTGTTTAACTCCTGTTGCTAGGACATTTCTCCCATTGAATACACCCTGTTGCTAGAAATATTTCCCTACTGCTTACTCATGTTGCTAGGGATATTTACCCCAATATTTCCCTTAATTGCTTGGGTCCTTTTCACCACTGATTACCTGTGTTGTAAGCATGGCATTTCCTCTCTTAACCCGTTGCTAGGGACATTTCCCTACTGCTTTCCCTCAGTTGCTAGCAGACATTTCCCTTACTGTTTACCTCTATTGCTAGGACATTTCCAACTGAATACACCCCTGTCTTAGGAAATTTCCCCACACTGCTCACCCCGTTGCTGTAAGGACATTTCCCACACAGTTTACACCTGTTGCTAGGGACATTTCCCACTGTTTACCCCCCTGCTGGGAGACATTTCCCTTACTGCTTTACCCCTGTTGCTAGGACATTTCTATTTGAAAACAACTCTGTTGCTAGGAAAATTTCCCACACTGCTTACTCCCTTATTGCTAAGGTCATTTCCTCCACTGCTTACCCCCGTTTCTAAGGGACATTTCTGACATTGCTTACCCTGTTGCTAGGGAAATTTCACGATACTGCTTTACATCCGATGCTGGTGACATTTCTCCCAATGAATACATCCTGTTGCTAAGGACATTACCCACTGCTTCCCCAGTGCAAAGGATATAAACCCACTGCTTACCCCCCCAATGATAGGGACATTTCAACCACACTACTTATCCCCGTTCCTAGGACATTTCTCTCACTACTTATCCCCTGTTCCTAGGGACTTTTCCACTGCTTACCCCTTCCTCCTAGGAGACATCTCCACTGTTTCCACACACGTTGCTAGGGGACATTTCTGACATTTTTACACCTGTTGCTAGAAATTTCCAACACTGCTTCTTAACCCCGTTGTTAGGGACGTTTTCCCTCGTTTACCCCACGTTGAGCTAAAGACATTTCTCCGACTGTTTTTACCCCTGTTGCTAGGACATTTACCACACTGCTTACCCTGTTGCTAGAAAAACTTTTCCACTGCTTACCCCAGTTGCTAGGGACATTCCCAAACTGCTTTCCACAATTGCCAAAAAAACATTAAACCCACTTCTTACCCCCTGATGCTAGGATATTCTGAACACTACTTACTCTCTTTTGCTAGCGACATTTTCCACACTGTTTTCCCCGTTGATAAAGACATTTTCACTATTGCTTACCCACTCATTGCTAATGACATTTACTCCCACTGCTTACACCCATTGTTGTGGAACATTTAGACACTGCTTATCCTGATGATAGGGACATTTGACGCTGCTTACCACCCCTTTGCTAGAAACCCCTGCTTACCCCCCGTTTCTAGAGAGACATTTACCTCACTGTTTACACCCATTGCAAAAGAAATTTTCCCCACTGCTTACCCACGTTGCTAGGGACATTTCTGGACATTTCTTTCCCCATTGCTAGGACATTTCTGGACACTACTTCACCCCTGCTGCTAGGAACAATTCCAAATAGTGCTTTAACCTTGTTAAGCAAGGACATTTCCCACACTGTTTACCACCCGTTGCTAGGGACATTCCCCACTTCTTACGCCCATTGCTAAGGAGATTTCCGACACTGCTTACCACCCAATGACAGGGACATATCCACTACTGCTTAACCCCTGTTGCTAGAGACATTTACCCCACTGCTTACTCCCTCGTTGCTAGGAAATTTCAGACACTGCTTACATCCCTTGCTGGGGACCCTGATTTCCCTGTTTCTAGAGACATTTCTCTCTCTGTTCACACCTGTTGCTGGGAAATGTTCCTCCCACACTGCTTACCCACGTTGCTAGAAACATTTTCGCCACTACTTTCCTCCGTTGATAGGGACAATTCAAATAGTGCTTAACCCTGTTGCTAGGACATTCCCCTATGTTTAACACCCGTTGCTGGGGTCATTTTTCCCACTGTTTACACCCGTTGCTAGGGACATTTCCCACCCTGCTTACTCCCCGTTGCTATAGACATTACCTCCATTTGTTTACCCACATTGCTAATGATATTTCCACCACTGCTTGCCACCAGTTGTTAAAGAAATTTCCCACACTGCTTACCCCTGTTTCTAGGGACATTTCCACCACTGCTTACACTTTTATTGCTAGGGACATTTCCTCTAAATGCCTACCACCATTGCAGGGGACACTTCTGGACTGCTGCACCCTTGTTCCCAGTAATATTTGACACTGCTTACCCCCCTGTTCCTAAGGTCATTTCCTCTCAACTGTTTACCTCCGTTGCTAGTAGATCATTTCTCTCCCACTGAATACACCCTACTAATAGTACATTTCACCCTACTGCTTACCACCATTGCTAGGGACATTTTGGACACTTCTCACACTGTCTACTAGTGACATTACCGACACTGCTTACCACCCGTTGCTAGGGATATTTCCCCACTGCCTACGCCTGTTTCTAGGAGCATTTCCGACACTTCTAACCCCCTGTCAAGTAGGGACATTTCCCCACTGTTTACACCCTCATTGCTAGGGACATGTCCCTCACTGCTTTCCCCCAATTGCTTGGGACATTTTCCCTTACTACTTACCCCACCATGCTGGGAAAATTCTTATACTGTTTCACCCCTGTATCTAGGTCATTTTTCCCACTGCTCACCTCCCTGTTGCTCGGGACATTTCTTTCACAGTTTACCCACATTGCTAAGGACATTTCCCCACTGATTAACACCGATGCTAGGTACATTTCGTACATTGCTTAACATCGTTGCTAACATCTGACACTGCTTACCACCCATTGCTAGTAACATTTCCCCACTGAACACACCCCATTGCTATGGACATTTCTCCCCACTGCTTACCTCGTTGCTAGGGACATTTATCTTACTGTTTACCTCTTGCTAGGACATTTCCACTGAATACCCTTGCTGGACATTTTCCACTGCTTACTCCAGTTGCCAGGACATTAAACCCACTGCTTACCCTGTTGCTAGGGACATTTCCCCCACTGCTTATGGCATGATTGCTGTTGTTAGGGGCATTTCACCCAATGCTTACCCCTATTGCTAGGGACTTCCTCTACTGGTTTCCCATTGCTAGGTACATTTCCCTTCACTTCTACCCCCGTATGCTAGGGACACTTCCCCATTGCATTTCCCCGTTGCTAGGGACATTTACTTACCTCATTGTTTAACCCGTTGCTAAGAACATTTCCTACACTGAATACACCCCATTGCTAAGGACATTTCTTACACTGAATACACCCCGTTGCTAAGGACATTTTTTCCATTGCTTACACCAGTTGCTGGGACATTAAACCCTACTTGCTTACCCTGTTGCTACATGGACATTTTGGACACAGCTTTAGTCCTGTTGCAGGGACATTTCCAACACTGCTTACACCCATTGCTAGGGTCATTTCCACTGCTTAACCCAGTTGCTAAAAACACTTCTCCTACTGTTTAACTCCGTTGCTTGGGACATTTCCCCACTGAATACACCCCCTGTTAGTAGAAATATTTCCCCTGCTGCTTATCCTCGTTGCTAGGGATATGTACCCAAATATTTTCTTAATTGCTGGGTCTTTTTCACCACTGATTACCTCTGTTGCTAGGGAATTTCCCCTCTTACTTAACCCCTGTTGCTACAGGACATTTCCCCTACTGCTTTCCCAGCACTGTTGCTAGGGGACATTACCCTTACTGCTTACCACCTGTTGCTAGGACACCCCTACTGCTCCCTCCCAAGTTGCTAGACATTTCCTTGCTTGCTTACCATCTGTTGCTAGGGACATTTCTCCCACTGTTTTTCTCTATTGCTGGGGACATTTCCTTTATTGCTTACCCCCGTTGCTAAGGACATTTCGGACACTTGCTTACCCCCTCTGTTGCTTTAGGGGAAATTTCCGATACTGCTTACACCTGATGCTAGGGATATTTTCCCCAATGAATACATCCCGTTGCTGGGACATTTTCCCAATGCTTACCTTAGTAGCTAAGGGCATGAAACCCACTGCTTAATTCTACCCACGATGCTAGGGACATTTTGGACACAACTTATTGCTGTTGCTACATTATATTTCCCCCACTGAATACATCCCGTTGCCAAGGACATTTCCCCAATGCTTACCTTAGTTGCTAAGGGCATGAAACCCACTGCTTACCCCACGATGCTAGGGACATTTTGGACACTGCTTACTCTTTTTTCTAGGGACATTTTCGACACTGTTTTCCCCCATTGAAAGAGACATTTCCACACCTGCTTACCCCCATTGTTAGGGGCATTTACCCCACTGCTTACCCCCTTTGCTAGGGACCCTGCTTACCCCCTGTTTAAGCGGACATTTCCCTCACTGTTTACACACGTTGCTAGGGAAATTTCACACTGCCTACCCTCGTTGCTAAGGACATTTCCCACACTGTTTACCGCCGTTGCTATGTACATTTTGGGCACTGCTTACACACGTTGCTCTTGAAATTTCCGACACTGCTTACACCCGATGCTGGGACAATTCCCCAATGAATACATCTCGTTGCTAGGACATTTCCCCACTGCTTATTTTAGTTGCCCAGAACATTTAACCCACTGCTTACCTCAGTTGCTTAGGGCATTAAATCCACTCCTTACCCCGTTGTTAGGGACATTTCGACACTGCTAATTCCCCGTTGCTTGAGACATTTCCTTTACTGTTTACCCCGTTGCTAGGAATATTTCTGACACTTCTTACTCCCGTTGGTTGGGACATTTTCGAAACTGCTTTTTTTTTTTGCGAGGGACATTTCAGACATTACTTACGGCAGTTGCTAGGAAAAATGTACCCAGTGCTTACCCCCGTTGCTGAGGACATTTCCCCACTGTTTACCACACGTTGTTAGGGACATTCCCACTGTTTATCCCCATTGCTAGGGTCATTTCCCACTGCTTACTTCCCATTACTAGGACATTTCCCCACGGTTTACCCCCCGTTCTTAGGGACATTTCCATCTGAAAACAACTTGTTGCTGAGGCAATTTCTTCCACTGCTTACCTCGTTGCAAAGGACATTTACCCCATTGCTTTATTCCGTTACCAGGACATTTCGGACACTGCTTACACCCGTTGCTAGGACATTTCCCACAATTCTTACATCCGTTTCTAGGGACGTTTACTCCACGGTTTATCCCTAGTTCTAGATACATTTCCCTACTGCATTCACCTCATTGCTAGGGACATTTCCTGCACATCTTATACAACGTTTCTAGGGACATTTCCTCCACTGTTTACCCCAGTTGATTCGAAAATTCTCCCACTGCTTCCCCGCTGTTGATAGGAGATTTTTCCTACTGCTTAACCTTGTTGCTAGGGACATTTCGGACACTGTTTACCTCCGTTACTGAGGACATTTTCCAACTGCTTACCGCCATTGCTAGGGACATTTTCGACACTTCTTACACCGTTGCTAGTGACACTACCGACACTGCTTACCACCCGTTGCTAAGGATATTTTCCCACTGCCTAAGCCTGTTTCTAGAGCATTTCCGACACTTCTAACCCCTGTTGCTAGGGACATGTACCCTACTGCTTTCCCAATTCCTTGGGACATTTTCCCCACTACTTAACCACATTGGGAAAAATTCTTATACTGTTTACCCCGTATCTAGAGTCATTTTCCCCACTGCTTACCTCCTGTTGCTCGGGACATTTCTTCCACAGTTTACCCCATTGCTATATATGACATTTCCCCACTGATTAACACCGATGCTAGGTACATTTTGTACACTGCTTAACCTCGTTGCTGGTACCATTTTCGACACTGCTTACCACCCATTGCTAGGAACATTTTCCCACTGAATACACCCCATTGCTGGGACAATGTTTACTCAATTGCCAAGGACATTAAACCCACTGCTTACCCTGTTGCTAGGGACATTTCCCTCACTGTTTACCCACGTTGCTAGGGATATTTCCCTCTCTGCTTACCTCCGTTGTTAGGGACATATTTCCCACTGCTTACACCCCATTCCTGGGACATTTCTCCCACTGCTTACTTCAGTTTCAAGGACATTAAACCCACTGCTTACCCGTTGCTAGGGACACTTCGGACACTGCTTACTCCCGTTGCTAGGGACATTTCCGACACTGTTTACCCTGTTGCTAAGGACATTTCCCTATTGTTATCCCCATTGCTAGGGACATTTCGGACACTGCTTAACTGCATTGCTGGGGGACATATCTTCTACTGTCTACCCCCGTTGCTACGGACATTTCTATACTGCTTTCCACACGTTGCTAGGGACATTTCCCTTACTGGTTACCACCTGTTGCTCAGGTGGAAACCCCCCCTGTTTACCTTCGTTGCAACGGACATTTCCCACAGAATACAACCCGTTGCTTGGGATATTTCCTTCACTACTTATTTCCATAACTAAGGACATTTTGGACACTGCTTACCCCCGTTGCTAGGGTCATTTCCCCTCTGAATACATACCGTTGCTAAGGACATTTCCCCTACTGCTTACCTCAGTTGTCAAAGACATTAAACCCACTGCTTTTCTCTGTTGTTAGGGATATTTCGGAAACTGCTTATTCCCGTTGGTAGGAACATTTTTGACACTGCTTATACACCGTTGCAGGTGACATTTTTCCCCCTACTTACTCCCGTTGATAGCGACATTTCTCACTGCTTACACCTCATTCATAAAAACATTTTCTTCTCTGTTGCTAATGAAATTTTAGACACTGCTTACACACCGTTTCTAGAGACATTTCCCTCACTGTTTACACTCGTTGCTAGGGACATTTTCCCCACTGCTTACCCACGTTGCTAGGGACATTTTGGACACTGCTTACCCCCGTTGCTAAAGATATTTTCGTCACTACTTACACCCTTTGCTAGGGACATTTCCCCTACTGTTTACCACCCGTTGTTAGAGACATTTACCCCACTGTTTACCTCAGTTGCTAGGGATATTTCATACTGAATACATCCCGTTGCTAGGGAAATTTTCTCCACTGCTCACTCCCGTTGGAAATGACATTTCCCCCACATCTTACCCCCCGTTGCTAGGAACATTTCAGACACTGCTTAACCCTGTTGATAGGGACAGTTCACCCACTGAATACATCCCATTGCTAAGGACATTTCCTACACTGCTTACCCCACCTGCCAAGGACATTAAACCCACTGCTTACTTCCGTTGTAATGGATATTTCAAACACTGCTAACTCCCGATGGTAGAAACATTTTTTATACTGCTTATACCCCGTTGCTTGGGACATTTCCCAAACTACTTACCCCGATGCTAGGGACATTTCCTCTACTGTTTATCCCAGTTGCAAGGGAAATTTTAAACACTGCTTACCCTAATTGCTAGGGACATTTCCGACACTGTTTACCCGTTGCTAAGAACATTTCCCTATTGCTTATCACCGTTGCTAGTGACATTTCGGACACTACATACCCCCGTTTCTAGGGACATTTTCTCTACTGTTTACCCCGTTTCTTGTGTCATTTCTCCCAATGCTTACCCTGTTGCTACGGATATTGACCCTCTGCTTACCCCCATTGATCGGGACATTTCCTTCTCTCTTTACCCCGTTGCTAAGGACATTTTCCCATTTATTAACACCTTTTCTAGAGAGAGATTTTGGACTCTGCTTACTCCCGTTGGTTGGGTCATTTTCGACACTGCTCACCCCGTTTCTTGCGACATTTCCCCAGTTCTTACCCGTTGCTAGAGATATTCTTCCCACTTCTTTCACCCGTTGCTAGAGACATTTCCCCAACTGCTTAACCCCATTGCTAAAACATTTCCCCTACTGTTTACCTCATTTGCTACGGACATTTCCCCCACTGATTACACCCAGTTAATAGGGTCCTTTCCCCACTGGTTACCCCGTTGCTAGGGAAAGTTCCCCTACTGCTTACCCCGTTGCTGAAACATTTCCTCAACTACTAACCCCTATTACTAATGACATTTTGGATACTGCTTACCCCGTTGCTAGGGACATTTCCGATACTGCTCTACCCCATTACTAGGGTCATTTCCCACACTGAATAAATCCCATTGCTATAGGACATTTCCCTCAATGCTTACCTCCGATGTTAGGGATATTTCGGACACTGCATTCTCCTGTTGGTAGGGTCATTTTCGATACTGATTATATCACGTTGCTGGGGACCTTTTCCCCACTACTTACCACCATTGCTAAGAACCTTTCCCCCACTGTATACCACCCGTTGCTAGGGACATTTTCCCCACTGTTTACCCCATTCCTAGCGACATTTCCCCACTGCATACCCACATTGCTCGTGACATTTCCCCACTGCTTACCACCCGTTGTTGGGACAACAAATTTTCTTCACTGCTTACACTTCTTCTCTAGGGACATTTCCTCCATTGTTTACTTCGTTGCTTCGGACATTTCTCCCTGCTTACCCCCGTTGATGGGGAGATTTTCCTTCTTCTTTCCCTTGTTGCTAGGGACATTTGGACACTGATTACCCCGTTTCTGGGACATTTCCCTCACTGATTAACCCCATTCATAAAGACATTTCCCCACTGCTTAACCCCATTCCTAAGGACATTTTATCAACTGTTACCTCCGTTTCTGGGTTCCTTTCCCCACTGAATACACGCCATTGCCAGGACATTTCTCCTACTGCTGTACCCCGTTGATGGTGACATTTACCTTACACTTACCTCCATTGCTAGGACATTTCCCAACTGCTTTTCACCGTTGCGAAGGACATTTCTCCCACTGCTTACCTCTGTTGCCAAGGGCATTAAACCCACTGCTTACCTCCGTTGTTAGGGACATCTTGGACATTGCTTTTCCCGTTGGTAAGAAAATTTTCGACACAGCTTAAACCCCGTTGCTGGGGACATTTCCCACTACTTTCTCCCGTTGTTGGGGACATTTCTCACTGCTTACCCCCATTGGTATAGAAATTTTAGACACTGCTTACCCCGTTGCTAGGGAAATCTCCGACACTGCTTATCACGTTGCTAGGAACATTTCCCACACTTCTTAACCCCATTGCTGGGACATTTCCCCAACTGCTTACTCAACCTTTGCTAGAAACACTGCTTACCCCGTTTCTAGAGACATTTCCCTCACTGCTTACACCTGTTTCTGGGAAATTTTCCCCACTGCTTACACCCATTGATGAACATTTTTACACTACTTACTTCCATTGCTCGGGAAATTTCCCCTGTTTACGACCCGTTGCTAGGGACATTTCATACTGAATACATCTCGTTGCTCGGGAACTTTCCCCACTGCTTACCCTCGTTGCAAAGGACATTTCCCCTGCTTACCCTGTTGCTAGGGACATTTCACCCACTGAATACATCCCATTGCTTTGGACATTTCCCCACTGCTTACCTCAGTCGCCAAGGACATTAAACCCACTGCTTACCTCCGTTGTTAGGGATATTTCAAACACTGCTTACCCAGGTGGTAGGGACATTTTCGACAATGCTTATACCCCGTTGCTGGGGACATTTCCCCCACTGTATAAGCACATTGTTCGTGACATTTCCCCAACTGCTTACCCCATTTGCTAGGGACATTTCCGACACTGCTTACCTTCGTTGGTAGGGACATTTCCGACACTGCTTATCCTGTTCCTTGGGTAATTTTCCGCACTCTTTACCCCATTGCTAAGGACATTTCCCATTGCTTATCACCATTGCTAATGACATTTCGGACACTGCTTACTTCCGTTTCTAGGGACATTTCACCTACTGTTTATCCCTGTTGCTAGGGCTCTTTCCCTCTGCTTTCCCCCTTTGCTAGGGACATCTCCCCACTGCTTACCTCACGTTGCTTGTGTCATTTCTCCCAATGCTTACCCCTGTTGCTAGGGACATTTTTCCCACTGCTTACTCCCGTTGCTCGGGACATTTCCCCCACTGTTTACAACGTTGCTAAGGATATTTACATATTGCTTATCACAGTTGCTATGGACATTTCCGACGCTGCTTACCCACGTTGCTAGGGACATTTACTTTACTTTTTACCCCCGTTGCTACGGACATTTTCTATACTGCTTTACCAACGTTGCTAGGGACATTTCCCTTGCTGCTTACCACCTGTTACTAGGGACATTTCCCCACTGTTTACGCCTGTTGCAAGGGACATTTCCCACTAAATACAACCCATTGCTAGTGAAATTTCCCCCACTGCTTACACCCGTTGCTAAGGACATTTTCCCACTTGTTATCCCTGTAACTAAGGACATTTTGGACACGGCTTACCCCGTTGCTAGGGACATTTCCGACACTTCTTACTTTCGTTGCTAGGGTCATTTCCCCCACTAAATACATCCCATTGCTTAGGACATTTCCCCACTGCTTACCTCAGTTGTCAAATCATTAAACCCACTGCTTACCTCTGTTGTTAGGGATATTTCGGACACTACTTACTCCCGTTGCTGGGGACATTTCCCCCACTACTTACCCCCGTTGCTAGGGACATTTCCCACTGCTTACCCCTGTTAAAAGGAACATTTCCTTCACTGTTTACCCCTGTTGCTAAGGAAATTTTAGACACTGCATCCCCCGTTTCTAGAGACATTTCCCTCACTGTTTACATCTGTTACTAGGAAAATTTTCCCACTTCTTACCCACCTTGCTAGGGACATTTTGAACAGTGCTTACCCCGTTGCTAGGGACAATTCACCCAGTGCTTACCCCCGATGCTAGGGACATTTCCCTTACTGTTTACCACCCGTTGCTAGGGACATTTCCCCCACTGTTTGCCTTTGTTGCTAGGGACATCACATAGTGAGTACATCCCGTTGCTAGGAACATTTCCCCACTGCTTACCCCGTTGCGAAGGACATTTCCCCCACTGCATACCCCTGTTGCTAGGGACATTTCAGACACTGCTCACCCCCATTGCTAGATACATTTTCCCAACTGCTTACCCCGGTGGTTAGGGACATTTTTCCCACTGAATAAACCCCATTTATAAGGACATTTTCCTTTGCTTATCACCGTTGCTAGGGACATTTCCCCTACTGTTTACCCTCGTTGCTAGGGGCATTTCACCCAATGCTTACCCCTGTTCCTAGGGACATTTACGTCACTGCTTAGCTCATGTTGTTTGTGTCTTTTCACCCAATGTTTACCCATGTTGCTAGGGTCATTTCCCCCACTACTTACCCCACGTTGCTTGTGTCATTTCACTTAATGCTTTTCCTTGTTGATAGGGACATTTCCCCACTGCTTACCCACGTTGCTTGTGTCATTTCACCTAATGCTTTTCCTTGTTGATAGGGACATTTCCCCACTGCTTACCCCGTTGCAGGGACAATTCCCTCTGTGTTTACCTCCGTTGCTAAGTACATTTCCCCACTGAGTGACACTGATGCTAGGGACATTTCGGACACTGCTTTTCCCCATTGCTAGGTACATTTCCCCAACTGCTTACTCCCCGTTTATAGAAACATTTCCTCCACTGTTTACCCTCTTTGCTTCGGAAATTTTCCGTACTGCTTACACCCTTTGCTAGGAACATTTCGGATACTGCTTACCCCATTGCTAGGAACAATTCACCCAATGCTTACCCCGGTGGTTAGGGACATTTTTCCCACTGAATACACCCCATTTATAAGGACATTTCCCTTTTTCTTATCACCGTTGCTAGGGACATTTCCTTTACTGTTTATCCATGTTGCTAGGAACATTTTCCTTACTACTTATCAACTGTTGCTAAGGGCATTTCCCCACTGTTTACCTCCGTTGCTAGGGACATTTTCTAGTAATACACCCTGTTGCTAGGGAAATTTCCCCACTGAAAACATCCATTGATAAGGACATTTCCCCTACTGCTAACCTCAGTTGCCAAGGACATTAAACCTACTGCTTTCCTCCGTTGTTACGGACATTTCGGACGCTGTTTACTTCCGTTGGTAGGGACATTTTCAACACTGCTCATACCATGTTGGTGGGGACATTTCCTACACAGTTCACCCCATTGCTAGGGAAATTATAGACACTTCTTCACCCCGTACTAGGGACATTTCAGACACTGCTTACCCCATGTTGCTAGGGACATTTCCCACACTTCATACCCACGTTGGTGGGACATTTCCCCACTATTTACCACCCTTTGATGGTGACCCTGCTTACCCCATCGTTTCTAGAGATATTTCCCTCACTGCTTACACCCGTTGCTATGGAAATTTTCCCCACTGCTTATCCCGGTTCTTAAGTACATTCCCCCACTGTTTAGCCACGTTGCTAAAGACATTTCGGAATCTGCCTGCACCATTGCTAGGAATATTTCCAACACTACTTAGCCCCGTTGCTAGGGACATTTCGGACACTGCTTAACCCTTTACTATGGAGATTTCACCCACTCTTTACCTCCGTTGCTAGGGGCATTTACCCCACTGCTTAAAACCGTTCCTAAGGATATTTTGGACACTGCTTACCCCCCCGTTGCAGGGGACGTTTCCACCACTTCGTAATCCCGTTTCTAGAGACATTTCCCTCACTGTTCAAACACGTTGCTAGGTATTCTTTCCCCACTGCTTACCCACGTTGCTAGGGACATTTCTGACATGGCTGACCCCCATTGCTAGGGACATTTCCCCTACTGTTTACACACGTTTCTACGGACATTGAACCACCGGTTACCCACACTTGCTAGGGACATTTCCCCCACTGCTTACTTCCCGTTTTAGGGATCCTCCTATGTTTACCCGTTTTTCGGAAAATTTCCCCACTGCTTACCCCCGTTGCTAAGGAGATTTCCCTCACTGCTTATTCTGGTTGCTAGGGACATTTCTGACAATGCTTACCCCCGTTGCTAAGGATATTTCTCTCACTGCTTACCTTGTTGCTAGGGACATTTACCTTACTAATTACCTCTGTTGCTTAGGGCATTTCCCAACTGCTTACACCCATTGCTAAAGACATTTCCCCCACAGCTTATCTCTGTTGCCAAGCACATTAAACCCACTACTTACCTCCATTGTTAGGGACATTTTGGACACTGCTTACTCCCATTGGTTAGAACATTTTCGACACTGCTTATACCCCTTTGCTGGGACATTTCCCTACTACTTACCCCATTGCTAGGGACATTTCTGACACTGCTTACCTCCGTTGCAATAAAACATTTTTCACATTTCTTACCCTTGTTGCTCGGGACATTTCCCCCACTGCTTACCACCATTTGCTAGGGACACTGGTTACCCCCCGTTTCTCGAGACATTTCCCGCACTGCTTATCTCCATTGCTAGGGATATTTCCGACACTACTTATCCCTGTTGCTAGGGCCAATTCACTCAGTGCTTAACCTCATTGCTAAGGACATTTCCCCCACTTCTTATTCCCCGTTTCTAGGGACATTTAACTTACTGGTTATATCCGTTTCTAGGAACAGTTCCCCCACTGAATACACCCCGCTGCTAAGGACATTTCCCACTTCTTATTCCCTGTTTTTAGGGACATTTACCTTACTGGTTATATCCGTTGCTACTGTCATTTCACCCAACGCTTACCCATGTTGCTAGGGTCATTTCCCCACTGTGTTACCCCACGTTGCTTGTGTTATTTCACCCAATGCTTATCCCTGTTGATAGGGACATTTCCCCCACTGCTTACCCCCGTTGCTCGGGATATTTCCCCCACTGTTTACCCCGTTGCTAACGACATTTTCCCACTGATTAACACCGTTGCTAGGGACATTTCCGACACTGCTTGCCCCCATTGCTAGGATCATTTACCCCACTGAATACATTTCGTTGCTAAGAACATTTCCCCACTGCTTACCTCAGTTGCCAAGGATATTAAATCCACAGCTTACCTCCATTGTTAGGGATATTCCGGACACTCTTTACTCCCGTTGGTAGGGACATTTTCGACACTCCTTATACCCCGTTGCTGTGGACACTTCCTGCACTTTATACCCCCGCTGCTGGGAAAAGTTTAGACACTGCCTTTCCCCGTTGCTAGGGTCATTTCCGACACTGCTTACCCCTGTTGCTAGAGACATTTCCCCACTGCTTACCACTCTTTGCTAGAAACCCTGCTTTCTGCCAATTTCTAAGGACATTCCCCTACTGCTTACCCACGTTGCTAGGGACATTTTAGACACTGCTTACCCCCTTTGTTAAAGATATTTCCGACACTACTTACCCCCGTTGCTAGGGACATTTCCCCCACTGTTTACCCCTGTTGCTTGGGACATTTCCGTCACTGCTTACCCCCGTTGCTAGAGTCATTTCCCTCATTCAATACATCCTATTGCTTTGGATATTTCCCCCTCAGCTTACCTCAGTTGCCAAGGACATTAAACTCACTGCTTACCTCCATTGTTAGGGATATTTCAAACACTGCTTACTCCAGGTGGTAGGGACATTTTCGACAATGCTTATACCCCGTTGCTGGGGACATTTCCCCCAGTACTTATCCCAGTTGTTAGGGATATTTCGGACACTGCTTACTCCTGTTCCTAGGGACTTTTCCGACACTGTTTACCCCGTTGCTGGGGACATTTTCCCCACTACTTACCACCATTGCTAGGGACATTTCCCACTGCTTACCTCATTGAAAGGGACATTTCCTTCACTGTTTACCCCCATTGTTAAAAAAATTTTAGACACTGCTTACCCACTTTGCTATGGACATTTCCGATACTGCTTACTTCCCATTGCTAGGGACATTTCCCACACTTCTTATCCCTCTTGCTAGGGACATTTCCCCCTCTGCTTACTGCCCTTTGCTAGGGACCTTGCTTATCCCCCGTTTCTTGAGACATTTCCCTCACTGTTTAGACCCGTTGCTAGTAAAATTTTACCTACTGCTTACCCTTGTTCCTAAGGACATTCCCCTACTGCTTACCGACGTTGCTAGGGACATTTTAGACACTGCTTACCCCGTTACTAGGTATATTTCCCACTGAATACACCTGTTGCTGGGAAATTTCTCCCACTGCTTCATCCAATTGTGAAGGACTTTTCCCTCACTACTTACCCTTGTTACTAAGAACATTTTAAACACTGCTTACCCCTGTTGCTAGGGACATTTCAGACACTGCTTACTCCCGGTGGTAGGGACATTTTCGACACTGCTTATACCCCGTTGCTTGGGACATTTCCCCCACTACTTACCCCTGTTGCTAGGGACATTTCCCCCACTGCTTACTACCCTTTGCTAGGGACCCTGTTTACCCCCGTTTCCAGAGACATTTTTCTCACTGTTTATACACGTTGCTTTGGAAATTTTCTCCACTGCTTACCCCCGTTGCTAGTGACATTTTGGACACTGCTTACCACTGTTGCTAGGGGCATTTCACCCACTGCTTAACCACGTTCCTAAGAACATTTCATCAACTGTTTACCTTTGTTGCTGGGTTCATTCCCCAGTGAATATACACCGTTGCTGGGGACATTTCACCTACTGCTTACTCCGTTGCTAGGGACATTTACCTTACTGTTTACCTCCGTTGCTAAGGACATTTCCCAACTGCTTACCCCTATTGCTAAGGACATTTCCCCACTGCATACACCCGTTGCTGGGACATTTTCCCACTGATTAACACCGATTCTAGGAACATTTCCGACACTGCTTACCCCTGTTGCTTGTGTCATTTCCGACCCTGCTTAACACCCGTTGTTTGGGACATTCCTTCACTGCCTATACCTGTTTCTAGGGGCATTTCGGACACTGCTTACCTCCGTTGCTATGGACATTTCCGACACTGCTTACCCCGTTGCTAGCGACATTTCCCCAGTTCTTACCGCCGTTGCTAGGGATATTCTTCCCACTGCTTTCACCCGTTGGTGGGGACATTTCCCCACTGCTTAACCCCGTTGCTAAAAATATTTTCCTACTGTTTACCTCAGTTGCTAGGGGCATTTCCCACAATAATTACACCCAGTTGCTAGGGATATTTCTACAACTGTTTACTCCCATTGCTAGGGATATTTACCCCACTTTTTTTGCCCTATTGCTATGGTCCTTTTCTTCACTGATTACCTTTGCTGGTAGAGACATTTCCCCATTGCTTATTCTCGTTGATACGGACATATCCTACACTGTTTTCCCCACGATGCTAGGGATATTTCCCTTACAGCTTACAACCTGTTGCTAGGGTCATTTCCCTACTGTTTACCTCTGTTGCTAAAAAACATTTCCCGCAGAATACAACCCATTGCTAGGGAAATTTTCACCACTACGTACTTCCATTACTTAAGACATTTTGGACACTGCTTACCCCCCGTTTCTAGGGCATTTCCGACACTACTTACCCCTATTGCTTTGGACATTTCCCCACTTCTTACCCCCATTGCTAGGGACATTTCCACTGATTACCCACCTTTGAAAGGGACATTTTCTTCACTGTTGACATCCATTGCTAAGGAAATTTTAGACAGTGCTTACCCCGTTGCTAATGACATTTCCGACACTGCTTATTTCCCATTGCTAGGAACATTTACCTTAACGTTTACCTTCGTTGCTGGGACATTTCCCCACTCGTTACCACCCTCTGCTAGGGACACTGCTTACCCCCCATTTCTAGACACATTTCCCTCACTGCTTACATCTGTTGCTAGGGATATTTTCCCTACGCTTTACCACCGTTCCTAAAGACATTCCCCACTGTTTACCCACGTTGCTGGGGATATTTCGGACACTGCTTACTCCCGTTGATGGGGACATTTTCGACACTGCTTACACCCCATTGATGTTGACATTTCCTCCACTACTTACCCCGATTGCTAGGGACATTTCCCTCTGCTTACCCCGTTGAAAAGACATTTTCTTCACTGTTTACTCCCGTTGCTAAAGAAATTTTAGACACTGCTTACCCCCGTTGCTAGGGACATTTCCGACACTGCTTCCCCATTGCTAGGGACATTTCCACACTTATTACCCACGTTGCTAGGGACATTTTCCTTACTGCTTACCACCCTTTGCTAGGGACCTTGCTTACCCCCGTTTCCAGAGACATTTCCCTCACTGTTTACACCCGTTGCTGGGAAAGTTTCCCACTGCTTACCCCGTTCCTAAGGACATTCCCCACTGCTTACCCAGGTTGCTAAGGACATTTTGGACACTGCTTTCTTCGTTGCTAGGGCATTTTCTCCACTGTTTACCACCCGTTGCTATGGACATTTTCCCCACTGTTTACCTCCGTTGCTATGGACATTTCCCACTGAATACACCCCGTTGCTAGAGAAATTTCCCCCACAACTTACACACGTTACTAAGGACATTTTGGATATTGCTTTCCCCCGTTGGACCGCGGGTGTTGAGGTGCGTAGCGCGTAAAGTCATCTGTCCACAGTTGCAACACACAGTACCGAGTTCAAACTGCCTCTGAAAGCAACGTCAGCACAAAACTGTTCGTCAGGAGCTTAATAAAATGGGTTTCCATGGCCGAGCAGCCGGACGCAAACCTAAAATCAAGATGCACAATACCAAGCGTCGGCTGAGCGGTATAAAGCACACCGCCATTGGATTCTGTAGAAATGGAAAAGCGTTCTCTGGAGAAATGAATCACTACCTCACTATCTGGCAGTCTGACGAACGAATCTGGGTTTAGCTGACTCCAGAACGCTACCTTCCTGAATGTTTAGTGCCAATTCTAAAGTTTTATGGATGAGGAGTCTGTCAACACTACTCATTAACTGTCGTTTTGTCAGCAATTCAGATAATTTAAAAATGTTTGTGGAAACGTATTTTAATACATTTTAATTTCTGAAGAAAGAAAATTGTAACCAGTTATTTAATTTGTTAACTTGGTTGATCTATTAATGTTTTTAATAGAACTTTGATGCTTCAAATGACTTTATTACAACATAAACTAATTTTAATTCCGTGATTTGTTGTACGCCTGCATTATATTGTGAATAAACTGTTAGTGCCATCTGATCAATGATTTGAGTATTACTTAGAAACACAATTTGATTTGCTGTATATGTCCAAACTTTTATGTGAATAAGTATGAAAGAGAAATGAAATTATTGGTAATGGTAAATTTGAGAAATATTTTCACAAAAGTAGCTTTTCTATTTTAAAATAAACTTATTATTAAAGGTAAAATATTTATTAATATTAAGTCTTAGCATATACTAGGGCCGGGCATGGTTAAGGCGCTCGACTCGTAAACATGTTCGCTCTTTCAGCCGTGGGGCATTATTATATGATAGTCACTCCCTCTATTTCTTGGTGAAAGAGTTTCCCAGGAGATGGCGATGGGTGGTACTGCCTAGCTGGCTTCTCTGTAGCCTTACACTGCTAAATTAAGTACGGCTAACGCAGATAGCCATTTTGTATTTTTGCTCGAAATTCAAAAACAAACAAACCATATATTAGAGATTAAAATATTGTGTAAGTTTTGAGTCACACTATTACTACTTCTTGTAAGAAGTAAGGATTATTTTTATTAAACTTGTATAGTTTATATAGTATTTCAATTATTATTGTCAATAACAACTCGGTGAAAATGAATTGAACCTACTATTTATGATAAATATGTAAAGGCCTCCATTGGCACAGCGGGATGTCTGCATACTTATATTGCTAAAAACCGTGTTTCCATAGTCGTGGTGAGTAAAGCACAAATATCCTGTTGTTTTCTTCACCTACGAGTGCGGCGGTAAGTCTACAAATTTACAATGCTAAAATCAAGGGTTCGATTCCCCTCGGTGGACTCAACAAATAGCCTGATGTGGCTCAACTATAAAAAACACACACACACACTTTTTGTCTTACACTGTAAAATTAGGGACGGCTAGCGCAGATAGCCCTCGAGTAACTTTGCGCGAAATTCAAAACAAACAAAATCCCTTTGTTTCACCCATGTAGGGTTTATTTTTCGAGCGCCTTGGAACGATAGGAATAAGACGTTCTTTGTCTGGCTCTTGTTCAAAGCGATTTAGACTTAAAAGAATTTGAATTGAGAATATAAGAAGAAGCACTTGAATTTATTGTATATCTTATCAGGACAGCACATTACTTGAAGAAATCACAGAGGACTGCTGAAATCGGGAACAGAAGAGCGGGAAACCGCAAAGACAACAACTACGGGTCCAATAAGACCAGCAAAAGAAATGGCGGGAAAAGCCGTTACGGCTCAACAAAAGACTAATGCAGGTAAGTCAAGCGTAACTGGTGGCAACGATATTAATGTTTCCCCATTGCTAACTCTTTGTACGTTGGCAAAAGAGAATTAAGTACTGTTAAAAAACAAATAATGTCATTAAAAAAAAAGTAAAGTTAAGCGTAAATTAATTAAGGAAATTAATTCTTCGGAAAACTCAGAATGTGAAGAAGAAGCAGTGACGGCTACTAATACTGAGGTAGAGGTAGCTACTCCTGCAATTAAAGTAGGGTTAAGTCCCAATAATGTAACGGTAAAAAACAGTAACACCAAGGATGTTGATAAACATAATAATGAAGAAAAAAATGACAGTGATCAAGAATTGGAAGACCAAGACTTTATCGCTGTCATATCAAAAAGAAATATTAAAAAAAACAAACTAACAAACAACAATAATACAGTGACAAAAACAAGACCACCACAATACGCAGTTATAATAGAAGGCATTCCGGGTCAATATAACCAACCCCTGCTTGCCACAGAAGTAAAGAGATGCAAACCAAATGTTAACATAGTTAACATTAAGCGTTTGCCGAGAGGCGGAGTGCTGGTGCAAGGGCAAGATGTAGTCGATCTTAACCGACTACTTAAAGAATGGCCAACAGATGCCTTTAAACCTGGAAATATCAAAATCCACCTTCCGGGAAGTAAGCCGCAACCAAAATCAATAGTGGTAAGAGGGGTTCATCAGACGATTGACCTGGACCTAGTTAAACAGGCACTTGACGAACAAAACATACCACACACCAAGACAGAAAGAATTATTTCTAAAAAAACACAAACACCTACTAACCTGATTAGAATAGACATTGATGACAGCTACAACATTCAAAATCTAATAAACAATGGAATATTGCTCTGGTATCAAAAATACCAAGTTGAACAATTGAAAACTCCGGCAATTGTTGTAACACAGTGTTACAACTGCCAACGATATGGACATGTTTCAGCAGCCTGCTTAGCAACACCGAGGTGCTGCGGATGTGGCGGGGAACACCATATCAATCAATGTAAAAAAGAAAAAGAAACGCCTAAATGTTGTAACTGTGCTCAAACCCACACAGCAAATTACAAAGGCTGCGAAAATATAAACAAATAAAGCAACGCATTTTTTCAGATCAGAACACCAACAGAACAGAATCAACCGAAAACAAACAGCTTACCTAAACCAGACACACCAACAGAACAGAATCAACCGAAAACAAGCAGCTTACCCGAAACAAGCACATCAACAGAACACAATAAAACAACAAAAACTACATATGCAGAAATGTTAAAAGGAAAAGAACCACATAAACAACAAGTACAGAAAACTAATACACAGAATAAGAACACATTAACACAAAAACCAAAAGAAAACAACATCACCATACAAGAAACGAATGTTAACACAACAGACAAAGCAAGCCTGTTTTCAACAGTTTTCAAAAATGTAATAACTGATTTTATAGCAGAATACACTAAACCAAACCAGACAACTAACTTTCTAGAACTACTGATCACTATTACCATAAAACACGTCACACCTCATATACCCTACATTATAACTACATTAACAGGTTACATGCTCACAGCACAATGTTCACAGTAGTGTATATCAACATCCAAGGTGCAATAGCTTCCAAGAAACATGAGATCGAAGATTTAATAGAAGAATTAAACCCTCAGATTATAATATTAAGTGAAACTTTAACATATAATAATAATAGATTTAAAATACCATATTACTCAACTATTAGAAAAGACAGAAAAAATAAAAAAGATGAAAACAGAGGCATAATGCTGCTTCATCAAGTAGATTTATCTGTAGAAGAAATCGAATTAAACAGTAGCAATGAACATGTTACTGTAGATATCCTCAATTGAATAAAACTAAAATAACCGTAGCAGGAATTTACTGCTCACCCAGTAAACAATTAGATACAACTTTACTAAATAACATCTTTTCCCACAATCAAAACACCATAGTCATGGGAGACTTAAACAGTATAAATGTTTCCTTTGGATGCCGAAGTTCTAATCCAAATGGTAGAAAATTAATACAATTTATTGATGATAATAACATAGCTTTACTGAATGATACCACCCCAACACATACATCCTATTCAACTAACTCTAGTGACATACTAGATCTGTGTATGTGTACATATAATTTAAGCCAGAAATTAGTAAAATTTCAAGTGGGAAAAGATGTAGATAGTGATCATCTCCCAATTTTTTGCGTCTTCGATCTCACCCCCTATAAAAATGTAACATATAGGAAAGAAAAATTTAATTACAGTAAAGCAAATTGGCAATGCTATAAACAAGAATTAGATAATCTGTTACCTAATAAAATTATTAAAGAAGTTAAAACGCATGTCGAAATGGACAACTATTGTCAAACAATCACGGATTGCCTTCAGAAAGCAGCCAAGTTAACAATACCAAAACAACACCATAAAACAACAATCAATACATGGAAAAAATGTGTTAATCGTAAACCCAAACCAATTATTATTGGAGACTTTAATTCACCGCACACAGAATTAAGGGGTAACAGAGACACACGCAGAGGATCCTGCATAAAAAATTTTATTTCTAGCAATAAAATGCACTTAATTAATGACAATACACCTACACACTTCTCAGCCGCCAACGGCTCATATGATGTACTCGATTTCATCATCGCTCCCAAGGACATGGTTAATAGAATATCTAACTTTAAAGTGCATGATGAAATCACCAGCGACCACTTCCCCGTATCATGTATGATTCACCCGCGCCACCCGGCTGTGGCGTACGTGACTCCTTCCGCATACACCTACACAGAAACAGACTGGCTCACTTTTAATGCCTCTCTGGACTCATACCTACCCCACCCAATCGAACATGTAAACAACAAAACAGAACTAGACAAATATGTTGATCAAATTACAGAAGCCATAAAGAAAGCCACAAAAACACAATTCCTAAATCAAAAGAAAACAATCACTTATTCAATGGACTCTAACACCAGAAATTCACGCACTAATAATCAAACGCAGACAATTACGACGAATACACTACATCACACGTGATCCACACATTAAAACAGAAATCAATAGAACAAATACAAAAATTAAACAAGAAATTAAAAAGTCAGAGAAAACAATTGGTATAACTTCTGCAAGAACTTAGAAAAACCAAGAAAATCCAAAAGAATTCTGGAAAAAATTCAAGAGTATTGCGTCAGACAAAAACACAAATCACATGTTACAACACATCACACACAACAATAAAATCGCAAGGACGGACGAAGAGAAAGCTGACTTATTAGCTGACTATTACAAATCCGCTTTTAGCGATTTAATCTCAGTAGATTTCGACACACAACACCAACACCATGTCAACAACTACATAAATGCAAACCAAGCTTCATTCTCACCAGGATTTCCCGGAGAGACACTAGAAGCATACTCAAATTCAATCAATAGAAAAATAACCATAACCGAACTAAAGATTAATATCAAAACTTGAAGAACACTTCCCCGGACATGACCAAATACCAAATATTATTCTCAAAAAAGTTCCACTCTCCTACTACAACACCTCACAAACATCATGAACATTTCATTAGCGACAGGGTATTACCCTGACACATGGAAAAAAGCCATCATAACAACGATCCCCAAGAAACAAACTAACAGAACAAATCCAGATAATTTCCGCCCCATCAGTCTGTTAAGCTGCCTTGGCAAACTGATGGAGAGAATTATCTCCAACCGTCTCCTCCATTTTGCGAATCAAACAACATCCTTCCAGAATCTCAAAATGCCTCCAGAAAAATAGACAAACAACAGATCACCTCACACGACTCACCGAATCAATATACAAAGCTTACAACAACAATCAAGTAACCATCGGGGTATTCCTAGATGTCAAAAAAGCATTCGACAGCGTTTGGCACAATGCCATCATATACAAACTAAACCACCTACAAATAAATCCTACGATAGTCAAATGGATTTCAAATTTTTTAACCAATAGAACAGCACAAGTAAAAGTCAATAAAACCATATCCAAATTGTTTAATATAACGGCAGGAGTGCCCCAAGGATCAGTCCTCTCTCCACTTCTTTACATAATTTTCGTCAGTGACATACCTTTTCCAAATCTAACATACACACACAATTCACAATACGCAGACGACATCGCAATCTGGAGCACCTCCAGAAACCCAGTAATGGCCATGTCTCGCGTACAAGAATCACTAAACAACGTCTCAACATGGAGCAACAAGTGGAGGGTCGTGTTAAATCCGACAAAAACACAAGCAATCACCTTCTATAGAAAACTAAAGAAGCAAAGAAAAATCTAGAAAAATAAATCTATCACTTGGAAACACAACCATTAACATGAGCAAAAAACATCACATTCCTTGGCGTCACTTTCGACACAAAACTAACATGGAAAAACACATAAACAATATACACTCATCAATAAGAAAAAGGATTTCATATCTAAAGACTATAACTGGTAAACAATCAAAATGCGCACCGAACACCATTATACAAATATACAAGGCTTACATCCGTCCACTAATAGAGTACGGATGTCAAGTAACATACAACATGTCAAACAACACACTCCAAAAAAATCCAAGTGCAACAAAACAAAATATTAAAATCCGCATTCAGTTTACCATCTTTTACACCAACAAATTATCTACACCAAATTAGTAATTTACCAACTATAAGAGATAGAATAACAGAACTTTCTCTGAAATATTATCGAAAAGCAGAAAACAGAAACAAACTAACGGCATCACTACACAAATTATCAAGTGCACCAACAAAATACATATCACCATACAACATATTTCAAGAATCACAATCCACTCAACAAAGAGTCTAAATACATAAAAACTATGTTATTAACATGAATTCCTTTTTTTTTCAGGTACAGGGCACACGACAGGCAAAACTTTCGGCGCCTGTCGGGTGAAAGTGGGTTTTCTCAGGGTACTCCCGTTTCCCCCCACATCAAAATTTTCAGGCATTGGATTTCTAGATCCCAGCCCAGGCAACCTTTTTGCCAGACCCAGAATCGGGCCGTTTGATTTGATCTGAACTTGAATGAATTACATTCATGTTCACATCTACCCAACTTTTTCTTTTCGAGACAGGTCCCGACCTTTCCTTCTTTCCACTGCCACCTTTGCCTCCACCCAAAAGACCATTTAGTGAGACATTCCCCACCCAAAAAGTCAAGAATAATAACGATAATTAATTTATTAAAATAATAATAATAAAAAAAAACACCACTTAATCCTAATAACAATTCACGAAAGGGGACGAAGAGGAACTACAAAGTTCCTGAACACCCTAGTTGGAGAGAGAACTCTTCGGGATTTCTCTCTCTCTAAACTGAACCCCTGCCACGTTAGTTTAGTTTAGTTTAGTTAACATGCCTCCACAACAAGCGTCTGGAAAAGCTGTGAAGAAGGCCGGAAAGGCCCAGAAAGCCGTACGAGCTGGAGACAAGAAAAAAGCGAAAGAAGAGGAGGAAGGAGAGCTTCAGTATTTACATTTACAAGGTTCTCAAGCAGGTCCATCCCGATACTGGAATCTCCAGCAAAGCTATGTCTATCATGAATAGCTTCGTGAACGACATTTTCGAGAGAATTGCTGCCGAAGCTTCTCGTCTGGCTCACTACAACAAGCGATCAACTATCACGAGCCGGGAGATCCAAACTGCAGTGCGTCTGCTTTTACCTGGAGAATTGGCCAAACACGCCGTCTCCGAAGGTACCAAGGCTGTGACTAAGTACACCAGTTCAAAGTAATGTGTTCTTCTTCTCTTTTCAATTCAAACGGCCCTTTTCAGGGCCACCACATCTTGAAAAGGAGAAAGTCACATCGAATCTATTTCACTATTAACAGTTCAAGCATGCTTTCTCTATAACCATGCTTATAACGTGCGAGTAGAAATACACACATTATTAGAGAGTTTTGTTCCATTCCCACCTCTATGCTCTCAGTGAGTATTTTTCGTTTGTAGTTAAGTGAATGAAGACAGACAAACGAACGTATACACACCCAGCCAATACATGTCGTCACCGAATGGTACAAGATAATTATGATAATAACAAGAAAACAACAGCTACTCATTATTTAAGAAAGCAAAAAAGATAGAATGACAGAGGGTTAATCGATACACGGAAATAGTTATTTCATTTAGAGTGACATCCATTACATGTTTAATATCCATGCGCTTGGGAGAAAACGAAATAGTGTCTGAGGGACAGAGCAACAGAGAAATTGTCTCTCAGAAGGTTTGTTTAGAATTAAGCACAAAGCTACTCAATGGGCTATCTGTGCTCTGCCCACCACGGGTATCGAAAACCGGTTTTTAGTGTGTAAGTCCGCAGACATACCACTGTGCCACTGGGGGCCTCTATTAAGGAGCATAAATCATATTAGTTATTAATAACTAGTAAATCTAATAGTAAGGCACACTATTCAGCCGTATATGCATGTGCATACGGAATAGATTTCTCCATTACATTTGTGAAAGGCTCAGTACACTTCACTAACTAGTAAGGAGGCATACAATTTATATGGGTGGCTAGTAGTATAATACTGTTGCGAAAGAGTTAATTAATGAAGGAGCCCCGAGTTATTTTCCTTCGACCAATTGTGATTAAAACTAAAATGTAATTAAATGCAGTACTAATTGAAATTAAACTAAAGTTACGAATCATTAAGTATAATTTGAAAACGAGCATATCTATAACAGCACAGGGGAAGAAATAAATAAAGTCGCACTACATTACTTTCTTTTCTCGAACGTTCGTTAGACTACAAATCTGAGCATGAAACGTTTTTAAGAAATTTTTTTACCATTTCACTCGCTCGATATAACAAGTGTTGTTACGAGCGGAATGAGTGTTTTGTTTGTTTTCTGTAACGACTTATATGGCAAACTCTTTATCAGGAGATGGTGGCCCTGAAAGGGCCGTTGATTTTGTGATATCACACAAAATTGGAAAAGAAGCAGCTTACTTATTTCTTTCCTGCCACCTTCTTGGAAGCAGCCTTTTAGGGGCGGCTTTGGCCTTCTTGGGGCTTTCGGTTTACTGGCTGCAGGTTTCTTTGCTGGCTTCGCCACTTTCTTTGGTTTTGCCTTTGCCTTGGGTTTTCTAGCAGCTGTCTTTGCTTTCTTCTCAGCTACTTTCTTGGGCTTACTCGGGGCTTTACTTTTCTTTGCAGTCGTTCCTTCTTTCTTCTTTGGTTTTTCACCACCTTCTCTTTGCTCTTTTGAGCACTCAGCTTGAAGGAACCCGTAGCTCCTTTTCCTTTAGTCTGTGTGAGAATGCCACTATTCACTGCTGATCGAAGATACTTCTTGATAAAAGGGTTCATCCGCTCCACGTCGAGTTTATAGTTGGCAGCAATGTACTTTTTGATAGCCTGGAGAGAAGAACCTCCGCGTTCATTGAGAGAAGTAATGGCAGTGATTACCATTTCGGATACCTTAGGATGTACGGGTGCCGTTCTCGGTTTTTTCGCTTTTTGTTTGCTCACCTTCTTAGGAGAAGGAGCCGTGGTAGGCGCCGTCGCATCAGCCATTTTTAAAGCTTTTTTATTTATTAATCTTTCTACTCGGTTGAAAAATACGAGCACAAGCACGTGAAGACCTTAAGTAAAGAGAGCGGCCGTAATTGAGAGCTTCATCTAACTGAGAGAAGTCAGCTGGGGTCGCCATTTCTCGCGTCTGAACGTATCATCCGGCTGTGTTTGTTCACACAATTCTGGGTTCCTTTTGAGAAGTTTCAATTTCCAAAATTTTTCCTAAGGTCTACTAAACGAAAGTTCGATCTTTCTTCTATAGATAGGTCTATCCACGATTCGTCAATGGTGGCATTTTTTACCATAAAACGTGCACCAGTGCGAATGAGAAGCTTCTTTAGGATACAGAAGTTTTTCTAATCGTTTCTCAAGTCACATCATAGAGTGTTTCAAGTAAACAAAACATTTCACATCGAATATCTATATCACACACCCTCAAATGAAAGTAGAGTATTTGTAAGAGAGCATTATATCATCGGAATATCACGTTAGAAACGAGGCAGTCTCTAACACGTCGTCATTTCATTTCATGTTGGGTAGTGCTAAGTGCAGAAGCTTGTTCCACGCTACAAAGAAATTCTCCCGAACAACACAGAAAAGTAGTTTCTATTCCTTATTCAGAAATTGTTTTCGATCCTTATTATCGTAAACAGTGCATTACAAAGAATATTCAAACAGCAAAACGATTACAGGCCACCTAAGCCAGTTTGAAAGCAAACTGGTGAGAGTTCGTGACAAATGAGAAACGAAACTAGTGTTCGTCGATACAATCATATAACACATATTCGATTTCAATAAGATGCCTTGAATCGTTAATTTATTTCTTTTATACTTCCTCTGAAGGTTGATTAATATATATAATATTTATATATATAGAAATAACGATGCAGTTTTGAAACGCAGTGTTCTTGGCTTCGTCGACCTTTCTGACATCATTAATTAAGGAATATTTTATTGTAGAGTCTATGTTTACACACATTTTTCGGAGATAGAAAACTTTAGAGTGGTATCTAATAAGCTTGCAAGTTTCATCTTTTGAATAGAAATTAACAATTGAGCAAGACATTCATTCGTCTCTCTAAGTGTATGTGTACTCAATAAGCGTAACGCTTCTTCATTGGCGAGTGTTATTTCTATTAATAAGATAACGGGATTTACCCTAACATATTTTATCTACCTGTTTCTCTAAATGATGTATAAAGTAACATGCACACAGAGTAAACTTGGAAATGAACACTAACCAAACAATTCCTAATTACGCACTACCAGTTCTTATAACATAAGTTATTTCACTAAAGTTAACTTGCAAAGCATAATGTTTATCCTTAACTTAACAGATATATATATATAACGTTTCCGAGTGAGGGAGGTAGAAATCGTATTGTGTGAAAAGGAGTTAGCTAGTAAGCAATTTGTGTACTTGTACGAGTACTTGAGAGAATTATAAGAAGTACGAAAATGTGGTATCTCTTCATTAGAGGTGGTGGCCCTGAAAAGGGCCGTTTTTTTGTTATAAAGTGAATATTTAACCTCCGAATCCGTACAGAGTGCGACCCTGTCGTTTCAGAGCATACACTACATCCATGGCGGTCACAGTCTTTCTTTTGGCGTGCTCCGTGTAGGTAACAGCATCACGGATTACGTTTTCCAAGAAAACTTTCAAAACACCTCGGGTTTCTTCGTAGATGAGACCAGAGATGCGCTTTACACCGCCTCTGCGAGCTAGACGTCTGATGGCTGGCTTCGTGATACCCTGGATATTGTCTCTGAGAACCTTACGATGACGTTTTGCTCCACCTTTACCGAGACCCTTGCCACCTTTTCCTCTTCCAGACATGGCGTAAATGTAGAAATATTAAAGAATAATCTCTGCTCGAACAGCTCAAAAAACGAAAACAACCACTATCGGTAACACTATATAATCTTAGCGCGGCCCTCTCGGAAAGCTCCTCGTCGCTTAACGTTGAACAGCAAAACTGTGATCATAGAAACTGAAAACATTTATTGAGAACTAACTAAGAACCATCAAAGAAATGTGTTGGATCATATTATTATTTATTTTACCGAAAACAACTTCCATCTAGATATTCACGAGGTTACTTGGTGGACTGGACAAAATGTACATGTACTTCTCGAAAGGAAATATGTCCCAGCAGAATAACTATGTAAAATAAAATTAAAATATAAATAAAAATAAAATAAAGATTCTTACACATATCTTTCAGACGATAAGAAAGTACCATCAGTAAGAATTATATTTCATTCGAATATTGGTAACGTATTGCTATACCGTTTTGTTTGAGTATTACAATCCAAAGTTGCTTCAGAAACCAAAAGTGGTGCAAACTAGGATTGAGAATCACAACTCTTTGTCCAATGGCGTCTCGACTCTGCGTCCTGTACAATGATTGGTGGAGCACGACCAATGAGAAGCTCTCTCGAACGGAAAGCGCAAAGTTTGAAAAGATAAACAAAAAGCGCCTTGGAACGATGAATACCATCTTCTCCAGGTGGTATTCAAGCTATCCTCCTAAAACAAGGCACTCAGAGATTATATGAACACCTAACAGCGTTATTTAATCTCTCACTATCAGCTGGATATATCCCCGTTTCTTGGAAGGAAGCAATAATATTAATGTTCCAGAAAGAAGGAAAGTCAGCGAATAAACCAAACAACTACCGCCCGATTAGCTTAACCAGTTGTATTGGCAAAGTATTAGAGAGGATAATTAGTAATCGTCTGTCAGTTTACTTAGAAGAAAATTCAAAATTACCAGAAATTCAAAACGGATTTCGAAAAAACCGCCAAACTACAGACCACCTGATTCGACTTACAGAATCAATTACCGACAGCTTCAACAAAAAAAGAATGCACTGTAGCTTGCTTTCTCGACATTGAGAAAGCATTTGACACAGTGTGGCATAACGGCTTAAGACATAGATTGCTTGAAATGGCATTACCCCAGGAAACTATTCGCTGGCTGTCCAACTTCCTGGATAACAGAATGTGTAAAGTAAATGTAAATGGGGCCCACTCAGGGTCCTTTTCACCCGAAGCAGGAGTCCCGCAGGGAGGGGTTGTTAGCCCTATATTATTTATCATGTACGTGAGTAATATGCCTCTGTCGGACCTAAATTTAGGTTATGCATCACAGTTCGCTGACGATGTAGCAGTCTGGAAAAGTGCCCCCACTCCGTCAATAGCAGCAACGAACCTACAACCAGTCCTAAATAACATCGAAGAATACTGCCAGAAATACAGAATCAAAGTTAATATTCCAAAAACCCAAGTCATAGTATTCAGCAGACTGAATAAGCTGAAAAAAGATCCACCAAAACTCTATATGAATGGATCACTTTTACTGACTGCTACTTCTGCTAAATTTCTAGGTCTAACCTATGACTCAAAATTAACGTGGCTACCACATATTAAAAATGTACTGATACGAATCTGGAAAAGAGCAAACTATGCAAGAAGTCTTTCAGGTAAAATCCAAGGAACATCACCAGACAACATACTTAAAATCTACAAAACGTACATTAGACCAACAATAGAATATGCATCACCTGCCTGGATTAACATAGCACCCACACATGTACAGAAACTTCAACGTATACAAAATTCTGTACTAACTTCAGCATACAAAGTACCACGTAGCACCTCAACCACATTCATGCACAAGTATGCAAACATAGATACAATAGCTGAAAGACTCTTGCATAATTCTCTAAAATATTTCAATAAGAATTGGCACAAAAATGACTTAATGTGTGATCTCGACAGATATCACGTACATGATGTAAATGGTACTAAATACCTCTCCCCTTTTAACATATATTTAAGAAATGTAACACAAGCTGGCCACTATGCACTAGACACTTAGTCCTTGTTTCTTTTTTTATTTTATAATTATTATTTTCTTTTTTTAATCATTATTATTATTTTTATTTTCTTCTCTTTTGAATTATTATTCAAGTATTGAATAATAATAATTATTACTTTCTTTTCTGTGTGAGTGTTTGTGTTACTACAAGTAGTAGTAGCATTCTCTCAATCGAGAAAAAGGAGAAAAAATACAAAAAAAATATATATATATATGAAAATACAAAAAAAAAAAAAAAATTAAATGGAAAAAAAAAAAAAAAAAAAAACTCCTTGTTCGTCCATGCATGGACTGAGCCCTGAAATGGACCTGAGTATGATGTTATACTTTTACTCTGGCCCAAAGCTTTAAAAAAAAACAAAACAAAAAAAACCCCTAAAGACAGACGCTATAATCGTTCGGGAGGGAGGAAGAGGTCAAATGTACCTGACCCTCCTGGGTATTTAACAACATCAATACCCAAATACCCACACAGTCAAACTTGGAACGATGATCATTCTTAGCACGGAAGTCGAAGAGTGTAGTAGGATTGTAGTTCTACGTACGTTTGTAATATAGCACGGACAAAACGAAATTATGGCTCGCACGAAACAAACTGCAAGAAAATCCACGGGCGGAAAAGCACCAAGAAAACAACTGGCCACTAAAGCTGCCCGAAAGAGCGCTCCAGCAACAGGAGGTGTAAAGAAACCTCATCGTTACAGGCCAGGAACAGTAGCCCTCCGTGAAATCCGTCGATACCAGAAGTCAACTGAGCTGCTCATTCGAAAATTACCTTTCCAGAGACTGGTGAGAGAAATTGCCCAGGACTTCAAGACTGACCTTAGATTCCAGAGCTCTGCTGTCATGGCTCTTCAGGAGGCCAGTGAGGCGTACTTGGTGGGTCTCTTCGAAGACACTAACCTGTGTGCCATTCACGCAAAGAGAGTGACCATCATGCCGAAAGACATCCAACTCGCACGTAGAATTCGAGGGGAACGAGCCTAAATAGAGAGAGAGGTATTGTAACTTACCCTCGCCAATAAACAAACGGCCCTTTTCAGGGCCACCACATCCTGAACAAAGAGTATGCCATTCGCACACATCACGACTACTTGTACTATGTTAGTAACATACATCTTTTGAAGTTGAATTTGCACGTAAGAAATGCAAGGAGTTGTAGTTTAGCAGCAGCCGTCTTTTCTCTTACGAAAGTTTGTGAGTTAAGTCTTCTTTCGTTTTACTTTATCAAGGAACCTTTAAATTATTACACTTACTCGACGTGCATGAAACAGTTTTCAAAAATTCCTGCATGTTCGATATTTAATCTAGTTATGTGCCTGGAGAGAAGTATAAAATTTCATATTACGAAGTTGGTGTGTTTTCTTGTTCTCCTTCGAAATATATTATTGTGCTGCAGAAAATGACGTATTGGTTTGTTTTCATTTTTCTTTCCGTGTAACGACATCTATGAAGGTAGGTACATTCCTTTCAGGTTAAGAATATTGAAAAGAAATGGCAATAGCTTACGAACTACACATACTACTCAGCTTACTTAGAAAGACGAACATAGTCTGGTTACGACAGTGAACACTGTCAACAACGTATCGTTATGCTGGTATAAGAGAAAACCTAACTGTGACGATCTACTTATATAGCAAGTACTATAATGAATCGTAGTAAAACGTTTTTGTTTTATGATTATTTATTTATTTATGTATTATGGAAGATGGGATAATAAGGTTTGTCGTACACAAGAGACACGCCTTTGTTGCGTGTTCTGTGAAAATTATTAACACGAGATGTATGGCGAAGGAACTGTACTATCTCTCCATCAGGAGGTGGTGGCCCTGAAAAGGGCCGTTTGATATATTGTTAATATTTACCGACTTACTTCTTTTCGGTCTTCTTGGGCAATAAGACAGCCTGAATGTTTGGCAGAACGCCTCCCTGGGCGATAGTAACACCCTGTAGCAACTTGTTGAGTTCTTCGTCATTACGAATGGCAAGTTGCAAGTGACGAGGAATGATCCTAGTCTTCTTGTTATCACGTGCAGCGTTACCTGCTAACTCCAAAACTTCAGCAGCCAGGTACTCCAAGACAGCAGCGAGGTAGACGGGTGCTCCAGCTCCTACTCGCTCGGCATAGTTTCCTTTTCGAAGGAGACGATGTATACGCCCGACTGGAAACTGGAGTCCAGCTCTGCTTGAACGGGATTTAGCCTTGGCCTTCACTTTGCCACCTTTGCCTCGCCCAGACATTTTCCCTTAGTTTTTCTCTGAAACTAAGAACGAAAAATAGACAGTAAAACACGGTACTCACTATGTGGAATGAATACGTATTGTGACTATTACACACACACACACAATATCTGTAGGTGTTTAGGTTAGAAATTAATATTTCCTAAGAAACATTAATCCCCTGGGGTGCTCGAAGACTAACTAGTCCTCCTTCAACCCCGCACCAGATAGGAATTTTTAATTTAATAGCGTTAGAAGATAATACTGATAGACAGATTACTGGATTTATTAAATATATGCAAGTGTTTGTCTGGTGAGCGTGGCAGGCAACAAGGCGAAGGCAAAACAAATCCCACCCAAGAAGAAAGACGAAGAAACACGACGAGAAGCAAGCCGGATAAATACAAACAACAACCAAACGGGCCATTTCAGGGCCGGGCATGGATCGATGGATCAAAGTGCCCTGGCAGGGATCTAAAGATCCAATGCCTCAAATTTAGGTGTGGGGGGAAACGGGAGTACCCCGAGAAAACCCACTTTCACTAAACGGGACCGAATGAAGCCCGATTAGTGCCCTTGAAGTATGCTGGACTTGAGAGGTAAACAGGACCTGAAACGAGACTGAAAATTTTATCAAAAGAGAAACAAGAATTATATTGTTTTAGACAAATTAAGGATAAAATTAAATGGCGATAAATATTTACACCAGGATTTAGGAGTAGCTGCCATGTTTTTAAAGTCAGAAGTGAGTGTGTTACGATGAGTAGATTTTTGAAAGTATTTGGAAGCAAGTTTAGTTATACGTGTGGAAATTGGTAAGATTTTAGTGTGTTTCTGGACATATTCCACGGGTGTATAATGTGGCAGGCGGTGAGCGAGTCGTATAACTCGGTTTTGAATTCTTTGTAATAGAAGTATTTGGTTCTTGTTCATGTTACATGTTACCATGGCTCCATACTCCATTAAGGGCCTAATGAATGTTTTGTAAATATGTAGAATAGTTTCAGACCTGCAGCCATGGGTGAAGTGACTAATTTTACAGAGGTATGAGATTCTGGTTAGCATTTTCTTTCTAACGTTTTGAAATGAGAGTTCCATGTAAGTCGTGTATTGATTGTAACACCAAGGAATTTGGCAGTATTAGAGAAAGAGATAGGGGTGTTATAGAGATAAAGTTTAGTAAGCTTCACACGTTTTAATCTCTTATTGAGCCTACGGTGAAGGATTATAGCCTGGGTTTTAGAGGGATTGAGCGTGATTTTCCATTTATTGCACCAGCGAGTAATACTATCTAAAGCTTTTTGTATTTTATTAGCTGCTAGAGGGGGGTCCCATGAGGTGGACCATAAGGCGATGTCATCTGCATATTGTGATGCAAAGGTAGATGACGTAGTCGGCTGTGGTAAGTCATTAACAAAGAGGGAGTACAGTAGGGGCTAAGAACCGATCCCTGTGGGACACCTGCGTTGAAGGTAAATGACTGAGAAAGATTAGAATTAATTCTGACTCTGGCCGTACGGTTTTCTAGAAAATTAGAAATCCATCTAAGGAAAGTGGGGGGTACCTTGAACTTTAAAAGTTTATATCTTAATCCATTGTGCCAGACAGTATCAAAAGCTTTTTGCACGTCTAAGAATACAGCGACTGTGGCTTGAGTTTGTTAAACCCTGTAAAGCTTGTTTCAACAAGCCTTACAAGGTGATCTGCAGTTTGTCTATTTTTGCGGCCAGCGTTCTGAATATTTGATAAAAGGTTTTCATTTTCTAATTTCCAAAGCAATCTGGAAGCAATGATTTTTTCCATAAGTTTGCCAATACAATTTAATAAACTAATTGGCCTAAAATCATTAGGGTGGTGAGAAAGAGATCCTTTCTTTGGTATTATAGTGATAATGGCGGATTTCCATGCCTTAGGCAGATAGCCTGAGAAAAGGAGAGGTTAAACAAATTAGTAAGGTGTGAAAGGAATTCATTAGAGGCATTTTTTAGAATGACATTAGGAATGGAGTCTTCCCAGGTGCTTTATTTTGAGTTCTCTAATGTGTAGCTTGATCTCCTGTGTAGATATTGGGGTTGTTATGCTATTGGTCGTGTATGTATAAGTTAGGTCTACTGGAAACTTAACGGAAAAAAGTTCTTTATTTTCTGTGACAATAGAGTTTACTTTCATTTCATGATGTTTGTTGAAGTTAGTGTGTAGTGGAGTACAGAAGGTGCGCTGGAAATATTTGGCGAACAGGTCGGTTTTCTCCCTGTCACTGTTAGCGGTAGAATTATCGTATGTGATTGTTCCGGTGTCAGAGTTTTCGCGACAAATATGTTTAAAGGTTTTCCAGAAGGTAGCGGGATTAGGTCTAAGGTGATCAAGATTTTACAAAATTATTCCAATTTTCTTTTTGTTTTGTTCTAATAAGGCGTTGTAAATTATTTCTTATTTTATTAATTTGTGGCTTAAGTAGTGGGTTGCGCGTAATGATAAATTCACGGCGGAGTTTCCGTCTTGCAATAATTAGAGAGTGAATTTCGGGGTGATTTTCCAGGAGTTAGGTGTGTATTGTGACGGTTTGGTAGGAACTATATGTTGTATGGTTTTGGATATCGCTGTGGAAATTTCTTGGTAATAGTGTTCGATGTCGTCTTTGGTATTTGCGAGTTTAAGGTAGTCAGGGAGGAGTGTATTTAGGGTTCGGTTAAATGACGGCCAATCAGTCTTTGAGAAGTTAAAGTTATTAGGGGTATCAGTGGTTGCAGTTCTGGTGGAATTATTCCAATTGGGAACACTTAATTGAAAAGATACAGGGTTGTGATCTCCTCCGATGTTATCATGTACCCTGAAGTTGTGTATCAGATGTGTTATTGGTGGGGTAGCGATTACTAGATCAATTACACTTTGTGTTCCGTTATGGTGTGTATGTGTCGGTGAGTTGTTATTAATTACATTAAGGTTGTGTGTATGCACGAAATTTGCTAAAATTCTACCGGAAGTGTTAGTAGTGTAACCTCGGAGTGTGGGGTGCGACGCGTTAAGGTCGCCAAGTATAATTACATTGTTATATGTGCTAATAATGGAGTGCAAAAATGCGATGTCCGGGTTGGTCTGGGGGATATATATATAGCTAAGAGGGTTATATCTGGTAGTGGCGGTAATTTGATTTTACAAAGTATATATTCGTGACAGGTTGGTATGTTGTGGTCGATCAAGGTGATGTTCAAGTTCTGTTTGTAAGCAAGTGCGATACCTCTGGTGTTTGGGGTTTTGGTTTAGAAATAACCTTATAATGGGGAGTAGAAAGTAATTGTTATTGTTGAGTAGAGTTTCATTTATAGTAATGATAGAAGCATCTATGTTAGTAGCTAATTCAAAAGCTCGTATTTTTTATAATTAAGTCCACCTTGAATATTAATGTGTAATAAGGTAAAAAAGTTTTGGTCTTACCTATTCGGATGATTCGGAGACTCCTTCACTGATGCGTTGTCCGAGGATATCGGGTGATAACCCTGGGATCCTCAAATACTCTGAGCTGCTTTGCAAGACGCGATAAGAAACTGGTCGTTGTTAAGATTATCGTTGCCAGCAGCAATCATGACTTTAACGATAAAAGCTATTACCTGTGACGGTCTGATGAATGATAGAGTGGTAGGTTTGGTTTTAGATTGATCGTGTTCCTTACGTCGTGGCAGTGATGTTTGCTTAACAGTGTCAGCATAACTACGGGTCTGTTGTTGACTGCTAGTAGAAGGTTGGTTGACCGTGGTTGTTTTTTGAGGTAAAGATGGAAACTTGGCGGTAGGAACTGGAACAGGTTGCTCCCGTTGAGGCTTGGCAGATCTAGCCCTAATAGCGGTAACGAACTGGTACTTGGGACAACCACGGAAACATGCCGCATGTTGCCCTCCACAATTGCTACACCTGGTATCATTTCTTTCCTTAGGGCAGTCGTTGACAGAATGTTCGCCTGAGCAACGAACACAACGTGGTTTGGCTGTGCAAGCGCTCTTGGTATGACCAAAACGCTGGCAGTTAAAACACTGTAAGATGTTATTGTCGGGGAAGTTAGGCTCCTCGACTCGAAAGCGACGGAACCACAGAATTATACCGTTTTTCAGGAAGGTGTTGGCTTGAGTGCTGTCTGTGATGTTGACTTTAATCAAGGGTGTGATCTGCTGAGTCTTTGCAGATTTTATCCTTGAAAAGTTGGAAAATTTGACTTCACGAAGTTTGAGTTCGTCGTCAATTTCTTGGTCCGAGGTATCATGTGGAATACCTCGGATAACTATGGTCTTCCTCGGGAGTCTGATGGTACCCGTTGCGACAAGGGGATGCCACCAAAAGCATCAGTTGGCCATGCTTTAAGGAGAATAGCATAGTCCTTCGGATATTCTGTTTTGATAAGTATCCCTCCACGGGGAAGCCGACGTACGTTATTGAATGAAACAGTTGGGAATAGCCGGCGAAGTTCGGCAGCTATTTGCGGCTGTCGGAACGCGGCAGGAATACCTTCTACGATGACTGGAGGTGGTGCTTTAGTTATGACCGAGCTGGATGATGCGCCTGGGTTAGCCGTGGGACGTGGTTCGGGGTATTTGCTGGGTCTAACCGAGCTCTTCGAGGATGCCGTGATAGTTGAGAGAGAATCGCTGGACGTATTATGTTCATCGTCAGAAGACATGGTCTTGCTTGCGGCAGCAAGAAGTTTAAGGCGCTCGGCGCTAGTAAGGGACGGACCCTGGGAACGGGTGGACGGCCGAGAAGTTTTCTTTTTTCATAGTAGTTCGTTTACGCCGTGAGACCCCCAGCGTGGGAGTTTGTTTAAGCGGCGAACTCGGTATACTTGGTTCAATGAAAAACACCTGCAGTAGAGTTTGAGTTGTTAATCAGGAAAGGCAGAAGAAATTTGTAGCCCTGAAAAGGACTGTGGAAATTCACAGAGAACTAAACTTTCACAACTATTTCGCTGTTCACTCACTTGATGTGATCGTGACTAACGTGTCGTCGTGACTTGTGTGTGACTATTACACTGTTCACTCACTTAGTTTTATCAACTTTGTAGGATTGAACGAGATATATTGAGTCGCCTGTGACGGCCGCGCTTCTCGCGACAGCTATCGAATTCGCAAACCAAAATGCTATTGGCTACTTTTCAATCCTGCAGCGCGCAATTTAAACGCTGACTGAATTTTGCCCAAGTTTTTTTAGCCACCGAGCAAGTCAGACGTGCCAATATGCTATTCCTGAATAGAACGAAACGTTCATCCTCGCCAGTCAGGCCGTTAGTGCCGCCTGTAATCGTCGACGGCTTACCGCCGAACCTCACGCCGTACCAAGTCGCCACGTTGATCGCCCGAGCCAAGCCTGGGGCAACCATCGAACCGTCCAGGACCCGTATTTTACGCCGGGGAGGAATCCTCATCCAACCAGCCACTATTGCAGACCAAACCTATCTGTGCCAGCCATGGAACACTGAATTTAAAGTAAGTTGTTCCCCAACGAAAAGTCCAGTCAATCTTTATTCTGTATTCCTCAGGGGGCGTCGACCCATCAATTCAACCTGAAGAAATTAGACAAACCATAGAACCCCAAATACAAGCCAAGGTATACGCAGTTCATCGAATTTATTCTAAGAACAGTAATCATCCCACACACTTCATGAAGATAGTGACAACATCGAAGTACAGTGCCGACTGTATTTTACGAGATGGCTGCTATTATCATATATTTCATTTTAGAGCCGAACGCCCACATCGACGACCACTCAAGAATGGTTCAAACCAAGCACCCAGATATCGTAAACAACTAGACACTTAGTCCTTGTTTCTTTTTATTTTTATAATTATTATTTTCTTTTTTTAATCATTATTATTATTTTTATTTTCTTCTCTTTTTGAATTATTATTCAAGTATTGAATAATAATAATTATTATTACTTTCTTTTCTGTGTGAGTGTTTGTGTTACTACAAGTAGTAGTAGCATTCTCTCAATCGAGAAAAAGGAGAAAAAATACAAAAAAAAATATATATATATATGAAAATACAAAAAAAAAAAATTAAATGGAAAAAAAAAAAAAAAAAAAACTCCTTGTTCGTCCATGCATGGACTGAGCCCTGAAATGGACCTGAGTATGATGTTATACTTTTACTCTGGCCCAAAGCTTTAAAAAAAAAACAAAACAAAAAAAACCCTAAAGACAGACGCTATAATCGTTCGGGAGGGAGGAAGAGGTCAAATGTACCTGACCCTCCTGGGTATTTAACAACATCAATACCCAAATACCCACACAGTCAAACTTGGAACGATGATCATTCTTAGCACGGAAGTCGAAGAGTGTAGTAGGATTGTAGTTCTACGTACGTTTGTAATATAGCACGGACAAAACGAAATTATGGCTCGCACGAAACAAACTGCAAGAAAATCCACGGGCGGAAAAGCACCAAGAAAACAACTGGCCACTAAAGCTGCCCGAAAGAGCGCTCCAGCAACAGGAGGTGTAAAGAAACCTCATCGTTACAGGCCAGGAACAGTAGCCCTCCGTGAAATCCGTCGATACCAGAAGTCAACTGAGCTGCTCATTCGAAAATTACCTTTCCAGAGACTGGTGAGAGAAATTGCCCAGGACTTCAAGACTGACCTTAGATTCCAGAGCTCTGCTGTCATGGCTCTTCAGGAGGCCAGTGAGGCGTACTTGGTGGGTCTCTTCGAAGACACTAACCTGTGTGCCATTCACGCAAAGAGAGTGACCATCATGCCGAAAGACATCCAACTCGCACGTAGAATTCGAGGGGAACGAGCCTAAATAGAGAGAGAGGTATTGTAACTTACCCTCGCCAATAAACAAACGGCCCTTTTCAGGGCCACCACATCCTGAACAAAGAGTATGCCATTCGCACACATCACGACTACTTGTACTATGTTAGTAACATACATCTTTTGAAGTTGAATTTGCACGTAAGAAATGCAAGGAGTTGTAGTTTAGCAGCAGCCGTCTTTTCTCTTACGAAAGTTTGTGAGTTAAGTCTTCTTTCGTTTTACTTTATCAAGGAACCTTTTAAATTATTACACTTACTCGACGTGCATGAAACAGTTTTCAAAAATTCCTGCATGTTCGATATTTAATCTAGTTATGTGCCTGGAGAGAAGTATAAAATTTCATATTACGAAGTTGGTGTGTTTTCTTGTTCTCCTTCGAAATATATTATTGTGCTGCAGAAAATGACGTATTGGTTTGTTTTCATTTTTCTCTTCCGTGTAACGACATCTATGAAGGTAGGCACATTCCTTTCAGGTTAAGAATATTGAAAAGAAATGGCAATAGCTTACGAACTACACATACTACTCAGCTTACTTAGAAAGACGAACATAGTCTGGTTACGACAGTGAACACTGTCAACAACGTATCGTTATGCTGGTATAAGAGAAAACCTAACTGTGACGATCTACTTATATAGCAAGTACTATAATGAATCGTAGTAAAACGTTTTTGTTTTATGATTATTTATTTATTTATGTATTATGGAAGATGGGATAATAAGGTTTGTCGTACACAAGAGACACGCCTTTTGTTGCGTGTTCTGTGAAAATTATTAACACGAGATGTATGGCGAAGGAACTGTACTATCTCTCCATCAGGAGGTGGTGGCCCTGAAAAGGGCCGTTTGATATATTGTTAATATTTACCGACTTACTTCTTTTCGGTCTTCTTGGGCAATAAGACAGCCTGAATGTTTGGCAGAACGCCTCCCTGGGCGATAGTAACACCCTGTAGCAACTTGTTGAGTTCTTCGTCATTACGAATGGCAAGTTGCAAGTGACGAGGAATGATCCTAGTCTTCTTGTTATCACGTGCAGCGTTACCTGCTAACTCCAAAACTTCAGCAGCCAAGTACTCCAAGACAGCAGCGAGGTAGACGGGTGCTCCAGCTCCTACTCGCTCGGCATAGTTTCCTTTTCGAAGGAGACGATGTATACGCCCGACTGGAAACTGGAGTCCAGCTCTGCTTGAACGGGATTTAGCCTTGGCCTTCACTTTGCCACCTTTGCCTCGCCCAGACATTTTCCCTTAGTTTTTCTCTGAAACTAAGAACGAAAAATAGACAGTAAAACACGGTACTCACTATGTGGAATGAATACGTATTGTGACTATTACACTAAACTAACTAAACTAACGTGGCAGGGGTTCAGTTTAGAGAGAGAGAAATCAGAAGAGTTCTCTCTCCAACTGGGGTGTTCAGGAACTTTATAGTTCCTCTTCGTCCCCTACGTGAGAAATGTTTTAAAATATCCATGGAGTTTTTACTTTATTTTTAACATTTCAAAAATATTTGTGAGTGAGAGAAAGGACGGGAGAACTGGACGAAAGCAGCGAAAGTGAAGTGAGCCAGACTTTGGCTCGAGGATGGAGAACCCTAGCGGCTGGCGAATTGGTTTTTTAAAATTTACTGTAATTGATTAGATACCCTTGACTGGGTAAACGGCCCTTTTCAGAATTAGGCTGGGACCTACAGGTCCGATACCAGAGATTTTGCTGTGGGGGGAAACGGGAGTACCCCGAGAAAACCCACTTTCACGGCCTGGGCGCCGAATAGTCTACCCAGACCGTGCCCGGAAGTAGCTGGGAAAGAAAAAAAAACAACACAAAATTAATAAAAAAAAACAACAAAAAAAAAACAAACAAACAAAAAAAACTGATGAACTACGTTGATGGTGTACGTGAGAACTGTTAGCTGCAATCTTGTAGATCGGGTGGCAACTTCATCATGAACTTGTTTCCACACTTGAAGCCCATTGGTGCAACTGAGAAACGTGGCCTTGGTGGTGGAACTACTGGCTGTTCTTCGGTGAGTTGTTCTTCGCTGGTCTGTGATGCTTTGTTTCTTCTCGAGATTTTGGTTTGAGTATTCTGCGTGGAGGTAGATTGTTTTTCAGTTTGTGCTGTCGCGTCGATGGTTATCTTCGTAATGGTTTGAGTCTGGCTGGTTGTTGAGTTCTGTGGAACTGGGATTGAAGTCTGGCAGGAACTGTCCTTTTTCTTTCTTGAACTACTGCAACTTGGCGTGTTGCCAACAATGGGTGTTGTCTTCTTCTGAGTCGGGTTGTCTGAATCCGTCTTCGTGTTTCTTCTAATACGGTCTGGAATCGGCGGTATTTTGACTATTACACTGTTCACTCACTTAGTTTTATCAACTTTGTAGGATTGAACGAGATATATTGAGTCGCCTGTGACGGCCGCGCTTCTCGCGACAGCTATCGAATTCGCAAACCAAAATGCTATTGGCTACTTTTCAATCCTGCAGCGCGCAATTTAAACGCTGACTGAATTTTGCCCAAGTTTACCCAACTTTTTCTTTTCGAGACAGGTCCCGACCTTTCCTTCTTTCCACTGCTACCTTTGCCTCCACCCAAAAGACCATTTAGTGAGACATTCCTCACCCAAAAGTCAAGAATAATAACGATAATTAATTTATTAAAATAATAATAAAAAAAAAAACCCACCACTTAATCCTAATAACAATCCACGAAAGGGGACGAAGAGGAACTACAAAGTTCCTGAACACCCCAGTTGGAGAGAGAACTCTTCGGATTTCTCTCTCTCTAAACTGAACCCCTGCCACGTTAGTTTAGTTAGTTTAGTTTAGCCCAAGTTTATTTTTCAACATGCCTCCACAACAAGCGTCTGGAAAAGCTGTGAAGAAGGCCGGAAAGGCCCAGAAAGCCGTACGAGCTGGAGACAAGAAAAAGCGAAAGAAGAGGAGGAAGGAGAGCTTCAGTATTTACATTTACAAGGTTCTCAAGCAGGTCCATCCCGATACTGGAATCTCCAGCAAAGCTATGTCTATCATGAATAGCTTCGTGAACGACATTTTCGAGAGAATTGCTGCCGAAGCTTCTCGTCTGGCTCACTACAACAAGCGATCAACTATCACGAGCCGGGAGATCCAAACTGCAGTGCGTCTGCTTTTACCTGGAGAATTGGCCAAACACGCCGTCTCCGAAGGTACCAAGGCTGTGACTAAGTACACCAGTTCAAAGTAATGTGTTCTTCTTCTCTTTTCATTCAAACGGCCCTTTCAGGGCCACCACATCTTGAAAAGGAGAAAGTCACATCGAATCTATTTCACTATTAACAGTTCAAGCATGCTTTCTCTATAACCATGCTTATAACGTGCGAGTAGAAATACACACATTATTAGAGAGTTTTGTTCCATTCCCACCTCTATGCTCTCAGTGAGTATTTTTCGTTTGTAGTTAAGTGAATGAAGACAGACAAACGAACGTATACACACCCAGCCAATACATGTCGTCACCGAATGGTACAAGATAATTATGATAATAACAAGAAAACAACAGCTACTCATTATTTAAGAAAGCAAAAAGATAGAATGACAGAGGGTTAATCGATACACGGAAATAGTTATTTCATTTAGAGTGACATCCATTACATGTTTAATATCCATGCGCTTGGGAGAAAACGAAATAGTGTCTGAGGGACAGAGCAACAGAGAAATTGTCTCTCAGAAGGTTTGTTTAGAATTAAGCACAAAGCTACTCAATGGGCTATCTGTGCTCTGCCCACCACGGGTATCGAAAACCGGTTTTAGTGTGTAAGTCCGCAGACATACCACTGTGCCACTGGGGCCTCTATTAAGGAGCATAAATCATATTAGTTATTAATAACTAGTAAATCTAATAGTAAGGCACACTATTCAGCCGTATATGCATGTGCATACGGAATAGATTTCTCCATTACATTTGTGAAAGGCTCAGTACACTTCACTAACTAGTAAGGAGGCATACAATTTATATGGGTGGCTAGTAGTATAATACTGTTGCGAAAGAGTTAATTAATGAAGGAGCCCCGAGTTATTTTCCTTCGACCAATTGTGATTAAAACTAAAATGTAATTAAATGCAGTACTAATTGAAATTAAACTAAAGTTACGAATCATTAAGTATAATTTGAAAACGAGCATATCTATAACAGCACAGGGGAAGAAATAAATAAAGTCGCACTACATTACTTTCTTTTCTCGAACGTTCGTTAGACTACAAATCTGAGCATGAAACGTTTTAAGAAATTTTTTTACCATTTCACTCGGCTCGATATAACAAGTGTTGTTACGAGCGGAATGAGTGTTTTGTTTGTTTTTCTGTAACGACTTATATGGCAAACTCTTTATCAGGAGATGGTGGCCCTGAAAAGGGCCGTTGATTTTGTGATATCACACAAAATTGGAAAAGAAGCAGCTTACTTATTTCTTTCCTGCCACCTTCTTGAAGCAGCCTTTTAGGGGCGGCTTTGGCCTCTTGGGGCTTTCGGTTTACTGGCTGCAGGTTTCTTTGCTGGCTTCGCCACTTTCTTTGGTTTTGCCTTTGCCTTGGGTTTTCTAGCAGCTGTCTTTGCTTTCTTCTCAGCTACTTTCTTGGGCTTACTCGGGGCTTTACTTTTCTTTGCAGTCGTTCCTTCTTTCTTCTTTGGTTTTTTCACCACCTTCTCTTTGCTCTTTTGAGCACTCAGCTTGAAGGAACCCGTAGCTCCTTTTCCTTTAGTCTGTGTGAGAATGCCACTATTCACTGCTGATCGAAGATACTTCTTGATAAAAGGGTTCATCCGCTCCACGTCGAGTTTATAGTTGGCAGCAATGTACTTTTTGATAGCCTGGAGAGAAGAACCTCCGCGTTCATTGAGAGAAGTAATGGCAGTGATTACCATTTCGGATACCTTAGGATGTACGGGTGCCGTTCTCGGTTTTTCGCTTTTGTTTGCTCACCTTCTTAGGAGAAGGAGCCGTGGTAGGCGCCGTCGCATCAGCCATTTTTAAAGCTTTTTTATTTATTAATCTTTCTACTGGTTGAAAAATACGAGCACAAGCACGTGAAGACCTTAAGTAAAGAGAGAGCGGCCGTAATTGAGAGCTTCATCTAACTGAGAGAAGTCAGCTGGGGTCGCCATTTCTCGCGTCTGAACGTATCATCCGGCTGTGTTTGTTCACACAATTCTGGGTTCCTTTTGAGAAGTTTCGAATTTCCAAAATTTTTCCTAAGGTCTACTAAACGAAAGTTCGATCTTTCTTCTATAGATAGGTCTATCCACGATTCGTCAATGGTGGCATTTTTTACCATAAAAACGTGCACCAGTGCGAATGAGAAGCTTCTTTAGGATACAGAAGTTTTTCTAATCGTTTCTCAAGTCACATCATAGAGTGTTTCAAGTAAACAAAACATTTCACATCGAATATCTATATCACACACCCTCAAATGAAAGTAGAGTATTTGTAAGAGAGCATTATATCATCGGAATATCACGTTAGAAACGAGGCAGTCTCTAACACGTCGTCATTTCATTTCATGTTGGGTAGTGCTAAGTGCAGAAGCTTGTTCCACGCTACAAAGAAATTCTCCCGAACAACACAGAAAAGTAGTTTCTATTCCTTATTCAGAAATTGTTTTCGATCCTTATTATCGTAAACAGTGCATTACAAAGAATATTCAAACAGCAAAACGATTACAGGCCACCTAAGCCAGTTTGAAAGCAAACTGGTGAGAGTTCGTGACAAATGAGAAACGAAACTAGTGTTCGTCGATACAATCATATAACACATATTCGATTTCAATAAGATGCCTTGAATCGTTAATTTATTTCTTTTATACTTCCTCTGAAGGTTGATTAATATATATAATATTTATATATATAGAAATAACGATGCAGTTTTGAAACGCAGTGTTCTTGGCTTCGTCGACCTTTCTGACATCATTAATTAAGGAATATTTTATTGTAGAGTCTATGTTTACACACATTTTCGGAGATAGAAAACTTTAGAGTGGTATCTAATAAGCTTGCAAGTTTCATCTTTGAATAGAAATTAACAATTGAGCAAGACATTCATTCGTCTCTCTAAGTGTATGTGTACTCAATAAGCGTAACGCTTCTTCATTGGCGAGTGTTATTTCTATTAATAAGATAACGGATTTACCCCTAACATATTTTATCTACCTGTTTCTCTAAATGATGTATAAAGTAACATGCACACAGAGTAAACTTGAAATGAACACTAACCAAACAATTCCTAATTACGCACTACCAGTTCTTATAACATAAGTTATTTCACTAAAGTTAACTTGCAAAGCATAATGTTTATCCTTAACTTAACAGATATATATATATAACGTTTCCGAGTGAGGGAGGTAGAAATCGTATTGTGTGAAAAGGAGTTAGCTAGTAAGCAATTTGTGTACTTGTACGAGTACTTGAGAGAATTATAAGAAGTACGAAAATGTGGTATCTCTTCATTAGAGGTGGTGGCCCTGAAAAGGGCCGTTTTTTTGTTATAAAGTGAATATTTAACCTCCGAATCCGTACAGAGTGCGACCCTGTCGTTTCAGAGCATACACTACATCCATGGCGGTCACAGTCTTTCTTTTGGCGTGCTCCGTGTAGGTAACAGCATCACGGATTACGTTTTCCAAGAAAACTTTCAAAACACCTCGGGTTTCTTCGTAGATGAGACCAGAGATGCGCTTTACACCGCCTCTGCGAGCTAGACGTCTGATGGCTGGCTTCGTGATACCCTGGATATTGTCTCTGAGAACCTTACGATGACGTTTTGCTCCACCTTTACCGAGACCCTTGCCACCTTTTCCTCTTCCAGACATGGCGTAAATGTAGAAATATTAAAGAATAATCTCTGCTCGAACAGCTCAAAAAACGAAAACAACCACTATCGGTAACACTATATAATCTTAGCGCGGCCCTCTCGGAAAGCTCCTCGTCGCTTAACGTTGAACAGCAAAACTGTGATCATAGAAACTGAAAACATTTATTGAGAACTAACTAAGAACCATCAAAGAAATGTGTTGGATCATATTATTATTTATTTTTACCGAAAACAACTTCCATCTAGATATTCACGAGGTTACTTGGTGGACTGGACAAAATGTACATGTACTTCTCGAAAGGAAATATGTCCCAGCAGAATAACTATGTAAAATAAAATTAAAAATATAAATAAAAATAAAATAAAGATTCTTACACATATCTTTCAGACGATAAGAAAGTACCATCAGTAAGAATTATATTTCATTCGAATATTGGTAACGTATTGCTATACCGTTTTGTTTGAGTATTACAATCCAAAGTTGCTTCAGAAACCAAAAAGTGGTGCAAACTAGGATTGAGAATCACAACTCTTTGTCCAATGGCGTCTCGACTCTGCGTCCTGTACAATGATTGGTGGAGCACGACCAATGAGAAGCTCTCTCGAACGGAAAGCGCAAAGTTTGAAAAGATAAACAAAAAGCGCCTTGGAACGATGAATACCATCTTCTCCAGGTGGTATTCAAGCTATCCTCCTAAAACAAGGCACTCAGAGATTATATGAACACCTAACAGCGTTATTTAATCTCTCACTATCAGCTGGATATATCCCCGTTTCTTGGAAGGAAGCAATAATATTAATGTTCCAGAAAGAAGGAAAGTCAGCGAATAAACCAAACAACTACCGCCCGATTAGCTTAACCAGTTGTATTGGCAAAGTATTAGAGAGGATAATTAGTAATCGTCTGTCAGTTTACTTAGAAGAAAATTCAAAATTACCAGAAATTCAAAACGGATTTCGAAAAAACCGCCAAACTACAGACCACCTGATTCGACTTACAGAATCAATTACCGACAGCTTCAACAAAAAAGAATGCACTGTAGCTTGCTTTCTCGACATTGAGAAAGCATTTGACACAGTGTGGCATAACGGCTTAAGACATAGATTGCTTGAAATGGCATTACCCCAGGAAACTATTCGCTGGCTGTCCAACTTCCTGGATAACAGAATGTGTAAAGTAAATGTAAATGGGGCCCACTCAGGGTCCTTTTCACCCGAAGCAGGAGTCCCGCAGGAGGGGTTGTTAGCCCTATATTATTTATCATGTACGTGAGTAATATGCCTCTGTCGGACCTAAATTTAGGTTATGCATCACAGTTCGCTGACGATGTAGCAGTCTGGAAAAGTGCCCCCACTCCGTCAATAGCAGCAACGAACCTACAACCAGTCCTAAATAACATCGAAGAATACTGCCAGAAATACAGAATCAAAGTTAATATTCCAAAAACCCAAGTCATAGTATTCAGCAGACTGAATAAGCTGAAAAAAGATCCACCAAAACTCTATATGAATGGATCACTTTTACTGACTGCTACTTCTGCTAAATTTCTAGGTCTAACCTATGACTCAAAATTAACGTGGCTACCACATATTAAAAATGTACTGATACGAATCTGGAAAAGAGCAAACTATGCAAGAAGTCTTTCAGGTAAAATCCAAGGAACATCACCAGACAACATACTTAAAATCTACAAAACGTACATTAGACCAACAATAGAATATGCATCACCTGCCTGGATTAACATAGCACCCACACATGTACAGAAACTTCAACGTATACAAAATTCTGTACTAACTTCAGCATACAAAGTACCACGTAGCACCTCAACCACATTCATGCACAAGTATGCAAACATAGATACAATAGCTGAAAGACTCTTGCATAATTCTCTAAAATATTTCAATAAGAATTGGCACAAAATGACTTAATGTGTGATCTCGACAGATATCACGTACATGATGTAAATGGTACTAAATACCTCTCCCCTTTTAACATATATTTAAGAAATGTAACACAAGCTGGCCACTATGCACTAGACACTTAGTCCTTGTTTCTTTTTATTTTTATAATTATTATTTTCTTTTTTTAATCATTATTATTATTTTTATTTTCTTCTCTTTTTGAATTATTATTCAAGTATTGAATAATAATAATTATTATTACTTTCTTTTCTGTGTGAGTGTTTGTGTTACTACAAGTAGTAGTAGCATTCTCTCAATCGAGAAAAGGAGAAAAATACAAAAAAAAATATATATATATATGAAAATACAAAAAAAAAAAAAAATTAAATGGAAAAAAAAAAAAAAAAACTCCTTGTTCGTCCATGCATGGACTGAGCCCTGAAATGGACCTGAGTATGATGTTATACTTTTACTCTGGCCCAAAGCTTTAAAAAAAAAAAAAAAAAAAACCCCTAAAGACAGACGCTATAATCGTTCGGGAGGGAGGAAGAGGTCAAATGTACCTGACCCTCCTGGGTATTTAACAACATCAATACCCAAATACCCACACAGTCAAACTTGGAACGATGATCATTCTTAGCACGGAAGTCGAAGAGTGTAGTAGGATTGTAGTTCTACGTACGTTTGTAATATAGCACGGACAAAACGAAATTATGGCTCGCACGAAACAAACTGCAAGAAAATCCACGGGCGGAAAAGCACCAAGAAAACAACTGGCCACTAAAGCTGCCCGAAAGAGCGCTCCAGCAACAGGAGGTGTAAAGAAACCTCATCGTTACAGGCCAGGAACAGTAGCCCTCCGTGAAATCCGTCGATACCAGAAGTCAACTGAGCTGCTCATTCGAAAATTACCTTTCCAGAGACTGGTGAGAGAAATTGCCCAGGACTTCAAGACTGACCTTAGATTCCAGAGCTCTGCTGTCATGGCTCTTCAGGAGGCCAGTGAGGCGTACTTGGTGGGTCTCTTCGAAGACACTAACCTGTGTGCCATTCACGCAAAGAGAGTGACCATCATGCCGAAAGACATCCAACTCGCACGTAGAATTCGAGGGGAACGAGCCTAAATAGAGAGAGAGGTATTGTAACTTACCCTCGCCAATAAACAAACGGCCCTTTTCAGGGCCACCACATCCTGAACAAAGAGTATGCCATTCGCACACATCACGACTACTTGTACTATGTTAGTAACATACATCTTTTGAAGTTGAATTTGCACGTAAGAAATGCAAGGAGTTGTAGTTTAGCAGCAGCCGTCTTTTTCTCTTACGAAAGTTTGTGAGTTAAGTCTTCTTTCGTTTTACTTTATCAAGGAACCTTTTAAATTATTACACTTACTCGACGTGCATGAAACAGTTTTCAAAAATTCCTGCATGTTCGATATTTAATCTAGTTATGTGCCTGGAGAGAAGTATAAAATTTCATATTACGAAGTTGGTGTGTTTTCTTGTTCTCCTTCGAAATATATTATTGTGCTGCAGAAAATGACGTATTGGTTTGTTTTCATTTTTTCTCTTTCCGTGTAACGACATCTATGAAGGTAGGTACATTCCTTTCAGGTTAAGAATATTGAAAAGAAATGGCAATAGCTTACGAACTACACATACTACTCAGCTTACTTAGAAAGACGAACATAGTCTGGTTACGACAGTGAACACTGTCAACAACGTATCGTTATGCTGGTATAAGAGAAAACCTAACTGTGACGATCTACTTATATAGCAAGTACTATAATGAATCGTAGTAAAACGTTTTGTTTTATGATTATTTATTTATTTATGTATTATGGAAGATGGGATAATAAGGTTTGTCGTACACAAGAGACACGCCTTTGTTGCGTGTTCTGTGAAAATTATTAACACGAGATGTATGGCGAAGGAACTGTACTATCTCCATCAGGAGGTGGTGGCCCTGAAAAGGGCCGTTTGATATATTGTTAATATTTACCGACTTACTTCTTTTCGGTCTTCTTGGGCAATAAGACAGCCTGAATGTTTGGCAGAACGCCTCCCTGGGCGATAGTAACACCCTGTAGCAACTTGTTGAGTTCTTCGTCATTACGAATGGCAAGTTGCAAGTGACGAGGAATGATCCTAGTCTTCTTGTTATCACGTGCAGCGTTACCTGCTAACTCCAAAACTTCAGCAGCCAGGTACTCCAAGACAGCAGCGAGGTAGACGGGTGCTCCAGCTCCTACTCGCTCGGCATAGTTTCCTTTTCGAAGGAGACGATGTATACGCCCGACTGGAAACTGGAGTCCAGCTCTGCTTGAACGGGATTTAGCCTTGGCCTTCACTTTGCCACCTTTGCCTCGCCCAGACATTTTCCCTTAGTTTTTCTCTGAAACTAAGAACGAAAAATAGACAGTAAAACACGGTACTCACTATGTGGAATGAATACGTATTGTGACTATTACACTAAACTAAACTAAACTAAACTAACGTGGCAGGGGTTCAGTTTAGAGAGAGAGAAATCCGAAGAGTTCTCTCTCCAACTGGGGTGTTCAGGAACTTTGTAGTTCCTCTTCGTCCCCTTTCGTGAATTGTTATTAGGATTAAGTGGTGGTTTTTTTATTATTATTATTTTAATAAATTAATTATCGTTATTATTCTTGACTTTTGGGTGGGAATGTCTCACTAAATGGTCTTTGGGTGGAGGCAAAGGTGGCAGTGGAAAGAAGGAAAGGTCGGGACCTGTCTCGAAAAGAAAAGTTGGTAGATGTGAACATGAATGTAATTCATTCAAGTTCAGATCAAATCAAACGGCCCGATTCTGGTCTGGCAAAAGGTTGCCTGGGCTGGGATCTAGAAATCCAATGCCTGAAGATTTTGATGTGGGGAAACGGGAGTACCCCTGAGAAAACCCACTTTCACACGACAGGCGCCGAAAGTTTTGCCTGTCGTGTGCCCTGTACCTGAAAAAAAAAGGAATTCATGTTAATAACATAGTTTTATGTATTTAAACTCTTTGTTGAGTGGATTGTGATTCTTGAAATATGTTGTATGGTGATATGTATTTTGTTGGTGCACTTGATAATTTGTGTAGTGATGCCGTTAGTTTGTTTCTGTTTTCTGCTTTTCGATAATATTTCAGAGAAAGTTCTGTTATTCTGTCTCTTATAGTTGGTAAATTACTAATTTGGTGTAGATAATTTGTTGGTGTAAAAGATGGTAAACTGAATGCGGATTTTAATATTTTGTTTTGTTGCACTTGGATTTTTTGGAGTGTGTTGTTTGACATGTTGTATGTTACTTGACATCCGTACTCTATTAGTGGACGGATGTAAGCCTTGTATATTTGTATAATGGTGTTCGGTGCGCATTTTGATTGTTTTCCAGTTATAGTCTTTAGATATGAAATCCTTTTCTTATTGATGAGTGTATATTGTTTATGTGTTTTTTCCATGTTAGTTTTGTGTCGAAAGTGACGCCAAGGAATGTGATGTTTTTGCTCATGTTGATGGTTGTGTTTCCAAGTGATAGATTTATTTTTCCTAGATTTTTTCTTTGCTTCTTTAGTTTTCTATAGAAGGTGATTGCTTGTGTTTTTGTCGGATTTAACACGACCCTCCACTTGTTGCTCCATGTTGAGACGTTGTTTAGTGATTCTTGTACGCGAGACATGGCCATTACTGGGTTTCTGGAGGTGCTCCAGATTGCGATGTCATCTGCGTATTGTGAATTGTGTGTGTATGTTAGATTTGGAAAAGGTATGTCACTGACGAAAATTATGTAAAGAAGTGGAGAGAGGACTGATCCTTGGGGCACTCCTGCCGTTATATTAAATAATTTGGATATGGTTTTATTGACTTTTACTTGTGCTGTTCTATTGGTTAAAAAAATTTGAAATCCATTTGACTATCGTAGGATTTATTTGTAGGTGGTTTAGTTTGTATATGATGGCATTGTGCCAAACGCTGTCGAATGCTTTTGACATCTAGGAATACCCCGATGGTTACTTGATTGTTGTTGTAAGCTTTGTATATTGATTCGGTGAGTCGTGTGAGGTGATCTGTTGTTTGTCTATTTTTCTGGAGGCATTTTGAGATTCTGGAAGGATGTTGTTTGATTCGCAAAAAATGGAGGAGATTTGTTGGAGATAATTCTCTCCATCAGTTTGCCAAGGCAGCTTAACAGACTGATGGGGCGGAAATTATCTGGATTTGTTCTGTTAGTTTGTTTCTTGGGGATCGTTGTTATGATGGCTTTTTTCCACGTGTCAGGGTAATACCCTGTCGCTAATGAAATGTTCATGATGTTTGTGAGGTGTTGTAGTAGGAGAGTGGAACTTTTTTTTTGAGAATAATATTTGGTATTTGGTCATGTCCGGGGAAGTGTTCTTCAAGTTTTGATATTCATCTTTAGTTCGGTTATGGATTATTACACTAAACTAAACTAAACTAACGTGGCAGGGGTTCAGTTTAGAGAGAGAGAAACTGAAGAGTTCTCTCTCCAACTGGGGAGTGTTCAGGAACTTTGTAGTTCCTCTTCGTCCCCTTCGTGAATTAGTTATTAGGATTAAGTGGTGGTTTTTTTATTATTATTATTATTTTACTAAATTAATTATCGTTATTATTCTTGACTTTTGGGTGGGGAATGTCTCACTAAATGGTCTTTTGGGTGGAGGCAAAGGTGGCAGTGGAAAGAAGGAAAGGTCGGGACCTGTCTCGAAAAGAAAAAAGTTGGGTAGATGTGAACATGAATGTAATTCATTCAAGTTCAGATCAAATCAAACGGCCCGATTCTGGGTCTGGCAAAAAGGTTGCCTGGGCTGGGATCTAGAAATCCAATGCCTGAAGATTTTGATGTGGGGAAACAGGGTACCCCTGAAAACCCATTTTTCACACGACAGGCGCCGAAAGTTTTGCCTGTCGTGCCCTGTGCCTGAAAAAAAAAAAAAGGAATTCATGTTAATAACATAGTTTTATGTATTTAAACTCTTTGTTGAGTGGATTGTGATTCTTGAAATATGTTGTATGGTGATATGTATTTTGTTGGTGCACTTGATAATTTGTGTAGTGATGCCGTTAGTTTGTTTCTGTTTTCTGCTTTTCGATAATATTTCAGAGAAAGTTCTGTTATTCTGTCTCTTATAGTTGGTAAATTACTAATTTGGTGTAGATAATTTGTTGGTGTAAAAGATGGTAAACTGAATGCGGATTTTAATATTTTGTTTTGTTGCACTTGGATTTTTTTGGAGTGTGTTGTTTGACATGTTGTATGTTACTTGACATCCGTACTCTATTAGTGGACGGATGTAAGCCATGTATATTTGTATAATGGTGTTCTGGTGCGCATTTTGATTGTTTTCCAGTTATAGTCTTTAGATATGAAATCCTTTTTTTCTTATTGATGAGTGTATATTGTTTATGTGTTTTTTTCCATGTTTGACTATTATTAACTGTTCACTCACTTAGTTTTATCAACTTTGTAGGATTGAACGAGATATATTGAGTCGCTCAGACGGCCGCGCTTCTCGCGACAGCTATCGAATTCGCAAACCAAAATGCTATTGGCTACTTTTCAATCCTGCAGCGCGCAATTTAAACGCTGACTGAATTTTGCCCAAGTTTTTTTAGCCACCGAGCAAGTCAGACGTGCCAATATGCTATTCCTGAATAGAACGAAACGTTCATCCTCGCCAGTCAGGCCGTTAGTGCCGCCTGTAATCGTCGACGGCTTACCGCCGAACCTCACGCCGTACCAAGTCGCCACGTTGATCGCCCGAGCCAAGCCTGGGGCAACCATCGAACCGTCCAGGACCCGTATTTTACGCCGGGAGGAATCCTCATCCAACCAGCCACTATTGCAGACCAAACCTATCTGTGCCAGCCATGGAACACTGAATTTAAAGTAAGTTGTTCCCCAACGAAAAGTCCAGTCAATCTTTATTCTGTATTCCTCAGGGGCGTCGACCCATCAATTCAACCTGAAGAAATTAGACAAACCATAGAACCCCAAATACAAGCCAAGGTATACGCAGTTCATCGAATTTATTCTAAGAACAGTAATCATCCCACACACTTCATGAAGATAGTGACAACATCGAAGTACAGTGCCGACTGTATTTTACGAGATGGCTGCTATTATCATATATTTCATTTTAGAGCCGAACGCCCACATCGACGACCACTCAAGAATGGTTCAAACCAAGCACCCAGATATCGTAAACAACCAACGGAAATCTTCCAACAGGAAAATACCAAAATACCGCCGATTCCAGACCGTATTAGAAGAAACACGAAGACGGATTCAGACAACCCGACTCAGAAGAAGACAACACCCATTGTTGGCAACACGCCAAGTTGCAGTAGTTCAAGAAAGAAAAAGGACAGTTCCTGCCAGACTTCAATCCCAGTTCCACAGAACTCAACAACCAGCCAGACTCAAACCATTACGAAGATAACCATCGACGCGACAGCACAAACTGAAAACAATCTACCTCCACGCAGAATACTCAAACCAAAATCTCGAGAAGAAACAAAGCATCACAGACCAGCGAAGAACAACTCACCGAAGAACAGCCAGTAGTTCCACCACCAAGGCCACGTTTCTCAGTTGCACCAATGGGCTTCAAGTGTGGAAACAAGTTCATGATGAAGTTGCCACCCGATCTACAAGATTGCAGCTAACAGTTCTCACGTACACCATCAACGTAGTTCATCAGTTTTTTTTTTTGTTTGTTTGTTTTTTTTTTTTTTTTTTTTATTAATTTTGTGTTGTTTTTTTTTGTTGTTTTTTTTTCTTTCCCAGCTACTTCCGGGCACGGTCTGGGTAGACTATTCGGCGCCCAGGCCGTGAAAGTGGGTTTTCTCGGGTACCCCTGTTTCCCCACAGCAAAATCTCTGGTATCGGACCTGTAGGTCCCAGCCTAATTCTGAAAAGGGCCGTTTACCCAGTCAAGGGTATCTAATCAATTACAGTAAATTTTAAAACCAATTCGCCAGCCGCTAGGGTTCTCCATCCTCGAGCCAAAGTCTGGCTCACTTCACTTTCTGCTGCTTTCGTCCAGTTCTCCTGTCCTTTCTCTCACTCACAAATATTTTTGAAATGTTAAAAATAAAGTAAAACTCCATGGATATTTTAAAACATTTCTCACGTAGGGGACGAAGAGGAACTATAAAGTTCCTGAACACTCCCAGTTGGAGAGAGAACTCTTCTGATTTCTCTCTCTCTAAACTGAACCCCTGCCACGTTAGTTTAGTTTAGTTTAGTTTAGTTTAGCCCAAGTTTATTTTTCAACATGCCTCCACAACAAGCGTCTGGAAAAGCTGTGAAGAAGGCCGGAAAGGCCCAGAAAGCCGTACGAGCTGGAGACAAGAAAAGCGAAAGAAGAGGAGGAAGGAGAGCTTCAGTATTTACATTTACAAGGTTCTCAAGCAGGTCCATCCCGATACTGGAATCTCCAGCAAAGCTATGTCTATCATGAATAGCTTCGTGAACGACATTTTCGAGAGAATTGCTGCCGAAGCTTCTCGTCTGGCTCACTACAACAAGCGATCAACTATCACGAGCCGGGAGATCCAAACTGCAGTGCGTCTGCTTTTACCTGGAGAATTGGCCAAACACGCCGTCTCCGAAGGGACCAAGGCTGTGACTAAGTACACCAGTTCAAAGTAATGTGTTCTTCTTCTCTTTTCAATTCAAACGGCCCTTTTCAGGGCCACCACATCTTGAAAAGGAGAAAGTCACATCGAATCTATTTCACTATTAACAGTTCAAGCATGCTTTCTATAACCATGCTTATAACGTGCGAGTAGAAATACACACATTATTAGAGAGTTTTGTTCCATTCCCACCTCTATGCTCTCAGTGAGTATTTTTCGTTTGTAGTTAAGTGAATGAAGACAGACAAACGAACGTATACACACCCAGCCAATACATGTCGTCACCGAATGGTACAAGATAATTATGATAATAACAAGAAAACAACAGCTACTCATTATTTAAGAAAGCAAAAAAGATAGAATGACAGAGGGTTAATCGATACACGGAAATAGTTATTTCATTTAGAGTGACATCCATTACATGTTTAATATCCATGCGCTTGGGAGAAAACGAAATAGTGTCTGAGGGACAGAGCAACAGAGAAATTGTCTCTCAGAAGGTTTGTTTAGAATTAAGCACAAAGCTACTCAATGGGCTATCTGTGCTCTGCCCACCACGGGTATCGAAAACCGGTTTTTAGTGTGTAAGTCCGCAGACATACCACTGTGCCACTGGGGGGCCTCTATTAAGGAGCATAAATCATATTAGTTATTAATAACTAGTAAATCTAATAGTAAGGCACACTATTCAGCCGTATATGCATGTGCATACGGAATAGATTTCTCCATTACATTTGTGAAAGGCTCAGTACACTTCACTAACTAGTAAGGAGGCATACAATTTATATGGGTGGCTAGTAGTATAATACTGTTGCGAAAGAGTTAATTAATGAAGGAGCCCCGAGTTATTTTCCTTCGACCAATTGTGATTAAAACTAAAATGTAATTAAATGCAGTACTAATTGAAATTAAACTAAAGTTACGAATCATTAAGTATAATTTGAAAACGAGCATATCTATAACAGCACAGGGGAAGAAATAAATAAAGTCGCACTACATTACTTTCTTTTCTCGAACGTTCGTTAGACTACAAATCTGAGCATGAAACGTTTTTAAGAAATTTTTTTACCATTTCACTCGCTCGATATAACAAGTGTTGTTACGAGCGGAATGAGTGTTTTGTTTGTTTTTCTGTAACGACTTATATGGCAAACTCTTTATCAGGAGATGGTGGCCCTGAAAAGGGCCGTTGATTTTGTGATATCACACAAAATTGGAAAAGAAGCAGCTTACTTATTTCTTTCCTGCCACCTTCTTGGAAGCAGCCTTTTTAGGGGCGGCTTTCGGTTTACTGGCTGCAGGTTTCTTTGCTGGCTTCGCCACTTTCTTTGGTTTTGCCTTTGCCTTGGGTTTTTTAGCAGCTGTCTTTGCTTTCTTCTCAGCTACTTTCTTGGGCTTACTCGGGGCTTTACTTTTCTTTGCAGTCGTTCCTTCTTTGGTTTTTTCACCACCTTCTCTTTGCTCTTTTGAGCACTCAGCTTGAAGGAACCCGTAGCTCCTTTTCCTTTAGTCTGTGTGAGAATGCCACTATTCACTGCTGATCGAAGATACTTCTTGATAAAAGGGTTCATCCGCTCCACGTCGAGTTTATAGTTGGCAGCAATGTACTTTTTGATAGCCTGGAGAGAAGAACCTCCGCGTTCTTTGAGAGAAGTAATGGCAGTGATTACCATTTCGGATACCTTAGGATGTACGGGTGCCGTTCTCGGTTTTTCGCTTTTGTTTGCTCACCTTCTTAGGAGAAGGAGCCGTGGTAGGCGCCGTCGCATCAACCATTTTAAAGCTTTTTTATTTATTAATCTTTCTACTCGGTTGAAAAATACGAGCACAAGCACGTGAAGACCTTAAGTAAAGAGAGAGAGCGGCCGTAATTGAGAGCTTCATCTAACTGAGAGAAGTCAGCTGGGGTCGCCATTTCTCGCGTCTGAACGTATCATCCGGCTGTGTTTGTTCACACAATTCTGGGTTCCTTTTGAAGTTTCAATTTCCAAAATTTTTCCTAAGGTCTACTAAACGAAAGTTCGATCTTTCTTCTATAGATAGGTCTATCCACGATTCGTCAATGGTGGCATTTTTTACCATAAAAACGTGCACCAGTGCGAATGAGAAGCTTCTTTAGGATACAGAAGTTTTTCTAATCGTTTCTCAAGTCACATCATAGAGTGTTTCAAGTAAACAAAACATTTCACATCGAATATCTATATCACACACCCTCAAATGAAAGTAGAGTATTTGTAAGAGAGCATTATATCATCGGAATATCACGTTAGAAACGAGGCAGTCTCTAACACGTCGTCATTTCATTTCATGTTGGGTAGTGCTAAGTGCAGAAGCTTGTTCCACGCTACAAAGAAATTCTCCCGAACAACACAGAAAAGTAGTTTCTATTCCTTATTCAGAAATTGTTTTCGATCCTTATTATCGTAAACAGTGCATTACAAAGAATATTCAAACAGCAAAACGATTACAGGCCACCCTAAGCCAGTTTGAAAGCAAACTGGTGAGAGTTCGTGACAAATGAGAAACGAAACTAGTGTTCGTCGATACAATCATATAACACATATTCGATTTCAATAAGATGCCTTGAATCGTTAATTTATTTCTTTTTATACTTCCTCTGAAGGTTGATTAATATATATAATATTTATATATATAGAAATAACGATGCAGTTTTGAAACGCAGTGTTCTTGGCTTCGTCGACCTTTCTGACATCATTAATTAAGAATATTTTATTGTAGAGTCTATGTTTACACACATTTTTCGGAGATAGAAAACTTTAGAGTGGTATCTAATAAGCTTGCAAGTTTCATCTTTTGAATAGAAATTAACAATTGAGCAAGACATTCATTCGTCTCTCTCTAAGTGTATGTGTACTCAATAAGCGTAACGCTTCTTCATTGGCGAGTGTTATTTCTATTAATAAGATAACGGGATTTACCCCTAACATATTTTATCTACCTGTTTCTCTAAATGATGTATAAAGTAACATGCACACAGAGTAAACTTGGAAATGAACACTAACCAAACAATTCCTAATTACGCACTACCAGTTCTTATAACATAAGTTATTTCACTAAAGTTAACTTGCAAAAGCATAATGTTTATCCTTAACTTAACAGATATATATATATAACGTTTCCGAGTGAGGGAGGTAGAAATCGTATTGTGTGAAAAGGAGTTAGCTAGTAAGCAATTTGTGTACTTGTACGAGTACTTGAGAGAATTATAAGAAGTACGAAAATGTGGTATCTCTTCATTAGGAGGTGGTGGCCCTGAAAAGGGCCGTTTTTTTTGTTATAAAGTGAATATTTAACCTCCGAATCCGTACAGGTGCGACCCTGTCGTTTCAGAGCATACACTACATCCATGGCGGTCACAGTCTTTCTTTTGGCGTGCTCCGTGTAGGTAACAGCATCACGGATTACGTTTTCCAAGAAAACTTTCAAAACACCTCGGGTTTCTTCGTAGATGAGACCAGAGATGCGCTTTACACCGCCTCTGCGAGCTAGACGTCTGATGGCTGGCTTCGTGATACCCTGGATATTGTCTCTGAGAACCTTACGATGACGTTTTGCTCCACCTTTACCGAGACCCTTGCCACCTTTTCCTCTTCCAGACATGGCGTAAATGTAAGAAATATTAAAGAATAATCTCTGCTCGAACAGCTCAAAAACACGAAAACAACCACTATCGGTAACACTATATAATCTTAGCGCGGCCCTCTCGGAAAGCTCCTCGTCGCTTAACGTTGAACAGCAAAACTGTGATCATAGAAACTGAAAACATTTATTGAGAACTAACTAAGAACCATCAAAGAAATGTGTTGGATCATATTATTATTTATTTTTACCGAAAACAACTTCCATCTAGATATTCACGAGGTTACTTGGTGGACTGGACAAAATGTACATGTACTTCTCGAAAGGAAATATGTCCCAGCAGAATAACTATGTAAAATAAAATTAAAAATATAAATAAAAATAAAATAAAGATTCTTACACATATCTTTCAGACGATAAGAAAGTACCATCAGTAAGAATTATATTTCATTCGAATATTGGTAACGTATTGCTATACCGTTTTGTTTGAGTATTACAATCCAAAGTTGCTTCAGAAACCAAAAGTGGTGCAAACTAGGATTGAGAATCACAACTCTTTGTCCAATGGCGTCTCGA
>NW_027467782.1:2323840-2379520 GCF_004210375.1 Tachypleus tridentatus | reverse complement strand
TGTTATTCTCAGAGTTAACTGAAACAAAATGAACTTAACCTTACCACTAATCACATTTTGATACCCATTGGTGGTCAGGCACAGATAGCCTCTTATGGAGCTTGTGTATGATAACAAACAAACTTGACACCAGTATTTCAATCACTTGGGCAGCTAGAAAAAAAAATCAGATATTGTAATTTTGAAAGTTCATTGTTTTCAAGAGTCATGCCATCAACAGATTAAACTGAAACACTCTGAATTTGTCAAAAATAACAAGAGAAATCATAATGGCAATGTTTTATCACACTTTAATGTTTGTAATTATCACAAATAGTAAAAATCAGAAATGCTAATTGATACTCTTAGTGGATGGTTATGATGATATAAAACATGAATAATTGGAAACACCAGTTGATTATTTTATTGGACACTTATTGATACTCTTAGATGATTGTAATGATCTAAGATATGAATAATTGGAAACACCAGTTGATTATTTTATAGGACACTTATTGATACTCTTAGATGATTGTGATGATCTAAGATATGAATAATTGGAAACACCAGTTGATTATTTTACAGGACACTTATTGATACTTTTAGTGGATGGTTGTGATGATATAAAACATGAATAATTGGAAACACCAGTTGATTATTTTATAGAACACTAATTGATACTCTTAGTGAATGATTGTGATGATCTAAGATATGAATAATTGGAAACACCAGTTGATTATTTTATAGGACACAGCCCGATTAGATGATTGTGATGACACCAGATAATTGATATTAGGAATTTCTTTAGTCTGATGGTTGTGATGATCTAAAACATGAATAATTGGAAACACCAGTTGATTATTTTATAGAACACTTAATTGATACTCTTAGTTGATGGTTGTGATGATATAAAACATGAATAATTGGAAACATCAGTTGATTATTTTATAGGACACTAATTGATACTCTTAGTGGATGGTTGTGATGATATAAAACATGAATAATTGGAAACACCAGTTGATTATTTTATAGAACACTAATTGATACTCTTAGTGAATGGTTGTGATGATATAAAAACATGAATAATTGGAAACACCAGTTGATTATTTTATTGGACACTAATTGATACTCTCTTATTATTTTAGTAGACACAATGGTTGTGATGATCTAAAATATGAATAATTGGAAACACCAGTTGATTATTTTATAGGACACTAATTGATACTTCTTAGTTGATGGATTGTTATGATCTAAGATATGAATAATTGGAAACACCAGTTGATTATTTTATAGGACACTAATTGATACTCTTAGTTGATGGTTGTAATGATCTAAGATATGAATAATTGGAAACACCAGTTGATTATTTTATAGAACACTTATTGATACTCTTAGTGAATGGTTGTGATGATATAAAACATGAATAATTGGAAACATCAGTTGATTATTTTATAGAACACTTATTGATATTCTTAGTGAATGGTTTTATGATGATATAAAACATGAATAATTGGAAACATCAGTTGATTATTTTATAGAACACTAATTGATACTCTAGTGAATGGTTGTGATGATATAAAACATGAATAATTGGAAACATCTGTTGATTATTTTATGACACTAATTGATACTCTTAGTAGTGGATGGTTGTGATGATATAAAACATGAATAATTGGAAACACCAGTTGATTATTTTATAGACACTTATTGATACTCTTGTAATGATCTGATAATGATCTATAAGACTCTAAAATGAATAATTGGAAACACATCAGTTGATTATTTTATAGAACACTTATTGATATTCTTAGTGAATGGTTGTGATGATATAAAACATGAATAATTGGAAACATCAGTTGATTATTTTATTGGACACTTATTGATATTCTTAGTGAATGGTTGTGATGATATAAAACATGAATAATTGGAAACACCTGTTGATTATTTTATTGGACACTTATTGATATTCTTTATGTTGTGATGATTAAAACATGAATAATTGGAAACACTTATTGATACTCTTAGTGAATGGTTGTGATGATATAAAACATGGATAATTGGAAATACCAGTTGATTATTTTATAGGACACTTATTGATACTCTGATGGTTTTAATGATCTAAGATATGAATAATTGGAAACACCAGTTGATTATTTTGTAGGACACCAATTGGTACTCATAGTTGATGGTTGTTATGATCTAAGATATGAATAATTGGAAACACCAGTTGATTATTTAATAGGACACTTATTGATACTCTTAGTTGATGGTTGTTATGATCTAAGATATGAATAATTGAAAACACCAGTTGATTATTTTATAGAACACAAATTGATACTCTTAGTGGATGGTTGTGATGATATAAAACATGAATAATTGGAAACACCAGTTGATTATTTTTATAGAACACTTATTGATATTCTTAGTGAATGGTTGTGATGATATAAGAAACATGAATAATTGGAAACACCAGTTGATTATTTTATTGGACACTAATTGATACTCTGATGATTGTGATGATATAAAACATGAATAATTGGAAACACCAGTTGATTATTTTATAGGACACTAATTGATACTCTGATGATTGTTAATGATGTAAGATATGAATAATTGGAAACACCAGTTGATTATTTTACAGGACACTAATGATATTCTTAGTGGATGGTTGTGATATAAAACATGAATAATTGGAAACACCAGTTGATTATTTTATAGAACACCTTATTGATATTCTTAGTGGATGGTTATGATGATATAAAACATGAATAATTGGAAACACCAGTTGATTATTTTATAGGACACTTATTGATACTCTGATGATTGTAATGATCTAAGATATGAATAATTAGAAACACCAATTGATTATTTTATAGGACACTAATTGATACTCTGATGATTGTTATGATCTAAGATATGAATAATTGGAAACACCAGTTGATTATTTTTGTAGGACACTAATTGGTACTTTTAGTTGATGGTTGTTATGATCTAAGATATGAATAATTGGAAACACCAGTTGATTATTTTATAGGACACTAATTGGTACTCTTTGTTGATGGTTGTTATGATCTAAGATATGAATAATTGGAAACACCAGTTGATTATTTTATAGAACACTTATTGATATTCTTAGTGAATGGTTGTGATGATATAAAACATGGAATAATTGGAAACAAGAGTTGATTATTTTATAGGACACTTATTGATACTTTTAGTGAATGGTTATGATGATATAAAACATGAATAATTGGAAACACCAGTTGATTATTTTGTAGGACACTAATTGGTACTTTTAGTGAATGGTTGTGATGATATAAAACATGAATAATTGGAAACATCAATTGATTATTTTATAGGACACTTATTGATACTCTGATGATTGTGATGATCTAAGACATGAATAATTGGAAACACCAGTTGATTATTTTATAGGACACTTATTGATACTCTGATAATTGTGATGATCTGAGGTATGAATAATTGGAAACACCAGTTGATTATTTTACAGGATATTTATTGATACTTCTGATAAGTTGAGATGATCTGAGAGATATGAATAATTGGAAACACCAGTTGATTATTTTATAGGACACTTATTGATACTCTTATGATTGTAATGATCTAAGAGATGAATAATTGGAAACAACAGTTGATTATTTTATAGAACACTTATTGATATTCTTAGTGGATGGTTGTGATGATATAAAACATGAATAATTGGAAACATCAGTTGATTATTTTACAGGACACCATTGATACTCTTAGTGGATGGTTATGATGATATAAAACATGAATAATTGGAAACATCAGTTGATTATTTTATAGAACACTAATTGATACTCTTAGTGAATGGTTGTGATGATATAAAACATGAATAATTGGAAACATCAGTTGATTATTTTATTGGACACTTATTGATATTCTTAGTGAATGGTTGTGATGATATAAAACATGAATAATTGGAAACACCAGTTGATTATTTTATTGGACAGTTATTGATACTCTTAGTGAATGGTTGTGATGATATAAAACATGAATAATTGGAAACATCAGTTGATTATTTTATAGAACACTAATTGATACTCTTAGTGAATGGTTGTGATGATATAAAACATGAATAATTGGAAACATCAGTTGATTATTTTATAGAACACTTATTGATATTCTTAGTGAATGGTTGTGATGATATAAAACATGAATAATTGGAAACATCAGTTGATTATTTTATAGAACACTAATTGATACTCTTAGTGAATGGTTGTGATGATATAAAACATGGATAATTGGAAACACCAGTTGATTATTTTATAGGACACTTATTGATACTCTGATGATTGTAATGATCTAAGATATGAATAATTGGAAACACCAGTTGATTATTTTATTGGACACTAATTGATACTCTTAGTGAATGGTTGTGATGATATAAAACATGAATAATTGGAAACATCAGTTGATTATTTTACAGGACACCATTGATACTCTTAGTGGATGGTTTTGATGATATAAAACATGAATAATTGGAAACACCAGTTGATTATTTTATAGAACACTAATTGATACTCTTAGTGAATGGTTGTGATGATATAAAACATGAATAATTGGAAACATCAGTTGATTATTTTATAAGACACTAATTGATACTCTTAGTGAATATTTGTGATGATATAAAACATGGATAATTGGAAATACCAGTTGATTATTTTATAGGACACTTATTGATACTCTGATGATTGTAATGATCTAAGATATGAATAATTGGAAACACCAGTTGATTATTTTATTGGACACTAATTGATATTCTTAGTGGATGGTTGTGATGATATAAAACATGAATAATTGGAAACATCAGTTGATTATTTTACAGGACACCGTTGATACTCTTAGTGGATGGTTATGATGATATAAAACATGAATAATTGGAAACATCAGTTGATTATTTTATAGGACACTTATTGATACTCTTATGATTGTAATGATCTAAGAGATGAATAATTGGAAACAACAGTTGATTATTTTATAGAACACTTATTGATATTCTTAGTGGATGGTTGTGATGATATAAAACATGAATAATTGGAAACATCAGTTGATTATTTTACAGGACACCATTGATACTCTTAGTGGATGGTTATGATGATATAAAACATGAATAATTGAAAACATCAGTTGATTATTTTATAGAACACTAATTGATACTCTTAGTGAATGGTTGTGATGATATAAAACATGAATAATTGGAAACATCAGTTGATTATTTTATTGGACACTTATTGATATTCTTAGTGAATGGTTGTGATGATATAAAACATGAATAATTGGAAACACCAGTTGATTATTTTATTGGACACTTATTGATATTCTTAGTGAATGGTTGTGATGATATAAAACATGAATAATTGGAAACACCAGTTGATTATTTTATAGAACACTAATTGATACTCTTAGTGGATAGTTGTGATGATATAAAACATGAATAATTGGAAACAACAGTTGATTATTTTATAGAACACTTATTGATATTCTTAGTGAATGGTTGTGATGATATAAAACATGAATAATTGGAAACATCAGTTGATTATTTTATAGAACACTAATTGATACTCTTAGTGAATGGTTGTGATGATATAAAACATGGAATAATTGGAAATACCAGTTGATTATTTTATAGGACACTTATTGATACTCTGATGATTGTAATGATCTAAGATATGAATAATTGGAAACACCAGTTGATTATTTTATTGGACACTAATTGATACTCTTAGTGATAAGTATGGTTGTGATGATATAAAACATGAATAATTGGAAACATCAGTTGATTATTTTACAGGACACCATTGATACTCTTAGTGGATGGTTTTGATGATATAAAACATGAATAATTGGAAACACCAGTTGATTATTTTATAAAACACTAATTGATACTCTTAGTGAATGGTTGTGATGATATAAAACATGAATAATTGGAAACATCAGTTGATTATTTTATAAGACACTAATTGATACTCTTAGTGAATATTTGTGATGATATAAAACATGGATAATTGGAAATACCAGTTGATTATTTTATAGGACACTTATTGATACTCTGATGATTGTAATGATCTAAGATATGAATAATTGGAAACACCAGTTGATTATTTTATTGGACACTAATTGATATTCTTAGTGGATTGTTGTAATGATATAAAACATGAATAATTGGAAACATCAGTTGATTATTTTACAGGACACCATTGATACTCTTAGTGAATGGTTATGATGATATAAAACATGAATAATTGGAAACATCAGTTGATTATTTTATAGGACACTTATTGATACTCTTATGATTGTAATGATCTAAGAGATGAATAATTGGAAACAACAGTTGATTATTTTATAGAACACTTATTGATATTCTTAGTGGATGGTTGTGATGATATAAAACATGAATAATTGGAAACATCAGTTGATTATTTTACAGGACACCATTGATACTCTTAGTGGATGGTTATGATGATATAAAACATGAATAATTGGAAACATCAGTTGATTATTTTATAGAACACTAATTGATACTCTTAGTGAATGGTTGTGATGATATAAAACATGAATAATTGGAAACATCAGTTGATTATTTTATTGGACACTTATTGATATTCTTAGTGAATGGTTGTGATGATATAAAACATGAATAATTGGAAACACCAGTTGATTATTTTATTGGACACTTATTGATATTCTTAGTGAATGGTTGTGATGATATAAAACATGAATAATTAGAAACATCAGTTGATTATTTTATAGAACACTAATTGATACTCTTAGTGAATGGGTGTGATGATATAAAACATGAATAATTAGAAACACCAGTTGATTATTTTATAGAACACTAATTGATACTTTTAGTGGATGGTTGTGATGATATAAAACATGAATAATTGGAAACATCAGTTGATTATTTTACAGGACACCATTGATACTCTTAGTGGATGGTTGTGATGATATAAAACATGAATAATTGGAAACATCAGTTGATTATTTTATAGAACACTAATTGATACTCTTAGTGAATGGTTGTGATGATATAAAACATTGAATAATTGGAAACATCAGTTGATTATTTTACAGGACACCATTGATACTCTTAGTGGATGGTTTTGATGATATAAAACATGAATAATTGGAAACACCAGTTGATTATTTTATAGAACACTAATTGATACTCTTAGTGAATGGTTGTGATGATATAAAACATGAATAATTGGAAACATCAGTTGATTATTTTACAGGACACCATTGATACTCTTAGTGGATGGTTTTGATGATATAAAACATGAATAATTGGAAACACCAGTTGATTATTTTATAGAACACTAATTGATACTCTTAGTGAATGGTTGTGATGATATAAAACATGAATAATTGGAAACATCAGTTGATTATTTTATAAGACACTAATTGATACTCTTAGTGAATGGTTGTGATGATATAAAACATGGATAATTGGAAATACCAGTTGATTATTTTATAGGACACTTATTGATACTCTGATGATTGTAATGATCTAAGATATGAATAATTGGAAACACCAGTTGATTATTTTATTGGACACTAATTGATACTCTTAGTGAATGGTTGTGATGATATAAAACATGAATAATTGGAAACATCAGTTGATTATTTTATAAGACACTAATTGATACTCTTAGTGAATGGTTGTGATGATATAAAACATGGATAATTGGAAATACCAGTTGATTATTTTATAGGACACTTATTGATACTCTGATGATTGTAATGATCTAAGATATGAATAATTGGAAACACCAGTTGATTATTTTATTGGACACTAATTGATATTCTTAGTGGATTGTTGTAATGATATAAAACATGAATAATTGGAAACATCAGTTGATTATTTTACAGGACACCATTGATACTCTTAGTGGATGGTTATGATGATATAAAACATGAATAATTGGAAACATCAGTTGATTATTTTATTGGACACTTATTGATATTCTTAGTGAATGGTTGTGATGATATAAAACATGAATAATTGGAAACACCAGTTGATTATTTTATTGGACACTTATTGATATTCTTAGTGAATGGTTGTGATGATATAAAACATGAATGATTAGAAACATCAGTTGATTATTTTATAGAACACTAATTGATACTCTTAGTGAATGGGTGTGATGATATAAAACATGAATAATTAGAAACACCAGTTGATTATTTTATAGAACACTAATTGATACTTTTAGTGGATGGTTGTGATGATATAAAACATGAATAATTGGAAACATCAGTTGATTATTTTACAGGACACCATTGATACTCTTAGTGGATGGTTGTGATGATATAAAACATGAATAATTGGAAACATCAGTTGATTATTTTATAGAACACTAATTGATACTCTTAGTGAATGGTTGTGATGATATAAAACATGAATAATTGGAAACATCAGTTGATTATTTTACAGGACACCATTGATACTCTTAGTGGATGGTTTTGATGATATAAAACATGAATAATTGGAAACACCAGTTGATTATTTTATAGAACACTAATTCATACTCTTAGTGAATGGTTGTGATGATATAAAACATGAATAATTGGAAACATCAGTTGATTATTTTATAAGACACTAATTGATACTCTTAGTGAATGGTTGTGATGATATAAAACATGGATAATACCAGTTGATTATTTTATAGGACACTTATTGATACTCTGATGATTGTAATGATCTAAGATATGAATAATTGGAAACACCAGTTGATTATTTTATTGGACACTAATTGATATTCTTAGTGGATTGTTGTAATGATATAAAACATGAATAATTGGAAACATCAGTTGATTATTTTATAGGACTCTAATTAATGATCATAGGTAGCCAGTTATATTGAAATAGATAATTGACTTAGTCACCTAGCATCATCAAAGACTTGACAGAAAGTTTTAGTGTTTTTTTTGTACCTAATATGAAAATACAAAGCAAATTGTATGAAGTACTAAATACATCTCTTCTCTGTATTTGTAATACATCTCTTCTCTGTATTTGTTTAATTAGGATCCTAAAGCCAGCTATGATGTTAATGATGATGATTCAGACCCTCAACCTCGCTATGATCTCATAGACTCCAATAGGTTTGTCCTGTCAGTAATTACTGTATGTAGTGATAAAAACTAGCAGAAATACATCCATACAGGTGGCTGTTTGGGTTAGTAATTGCTAACCATAGTTTTCATACCTTATTGAAAAAAAATTTCAAAAAATGTGAACATTTTCTTAAAAAAATTTTTTTTCTGAAAAATACTGCACAAGAAAAGTGTTTAGAGAGTAGTGACTTACTGTAATGTTGTTGTTTTGGTATATTAAAAGTTGTACCTGTTGTTGAAAAAATAATAGTTGTTTTAACAATTCCATTTTTAGTGCATACATTTACATCGATAAAGTTAATCAAACCCTTACAAGCAGTTTTAGTGAAAGTCATATTCATGTTATGTGAAGATAGTACTTTTAATTAAAATTATGTCCTGTGTTAAAGAAATGGTAGTTTGCTCATACTGTAGATATTTTTCTAATTGAGTGAATTTTCAGTACCAGACGTGTGAAATGGGTTTATTGATTTTTGCATGTGATGTCATGTTGTATTTATTAGTTTGGTCACATACATAGTTTGATTCACATATATATTCACTATGTCCATGATAGTAAGAAATTTTCTGATACTTTGAAAAACTAACTCATTATAAAACTTTGTTATTCATAGCAAGGTTTTTTTATACTTTTGTTTGGTAATATCATAGGTTAAAAAATTGAAATTTTTTGTATATTTCTGCATTTTCTACATAGTGGTGAGTAATTAATGGAATTTGCTGTATAGTGGTGAGTAATCAGTGGAATTTGATATATAGTGGTGGGTAATTTTGGTTCAGAATGTCAGTGATATTATTTGTAGTGAGTTGTTTGGTTTTGTGGTGTTTATCTGGGGACCTTTGAGGCTCCAAGTGAGGGTGATCTTCAGCAATCTGTAAAGAATTTAGATTTACATGCATGTTCTTTGTTAGGTTTTCAGTCCTCCTGTGGGGCAGTGATGAGCTTAGTGATTTACAATGCTGGAATGTGGAGTTTGATTCCTGATAGTGAACATGGCAGATAGCCAAATAGCCCAAAGTTGCTTTGCTATAACAAAACAAACTTATCTGACTCAATGTTGTTCCAGTCGGCCTGGCATAGCCAGGTGGTTAAGGCATTTGATTCATAATCCGAGATTCACGGGGTTCAAATCCCCGTTGCACCAAACATGCTTACCTTTTCAGCTGTGGAAGTGTTGTAATGTGATGGTCAATCCCACTATTTGTTTGTAAAAGAGTAGCCCAAGAGTTGGCAGTGGGTGGTGTTGACTAGCTGCTTTCCCTCTAGTCTTACACTGCTACATTATGGATGGCTGGTGCAGATAGCCCTCGAGTAGCTTTGCGTGAAATCCAAAACAAACAAACCATTGTTCCAGTCAACAGTAATAAATGTGGTCTTTAAATTAAATAAAAAAAAGGTGGACATTTTGGGATAAGCTGCCTTTGATTTGTTTTTTTTTTCAGATGGTTCATCAAGAGTGTGATATTTTGAGTCTCATTCCCCAATTAGTTTTGAATCTCTATTTTACTTGATGGCTGATAGGTCTGGGATCAGATACACTGCTGGTCAAAATCTTAAGACCAATGAACATAAAGAAAAAATATGTATTTTGCATTGTTAGACTCAACCACTTATTTGAGTAGAGCTTCAAAAGATGAAAATAAGAAAAGGGAAAATAAAAATAAAAACTTTTTTAGTATTTAATAGGGAAAATATGAACACTGTGAAATTAGCCTGAATACTAGCTGGTCAAAAGTTTAAGTCGTTTTATGTTCTTTATTCCAAAATGACCATTTCAGTTACTTAACTGGTATATTAAGGTTATATTACATGTCCTTTCTCAACATGTGTTTATGACCTGATTATGACGTGTCCAGTATAATCTTTACCTGAATGTTCAGTTTTCATTACTGCTAACCTAGATACATTGGCAGTTGGAGTGGTTTGTGCTGCTTACCCACAGACCACTGTATCATTCTATCTGTGTCCTCAGGACAGCCCTTACTCAAGACACATTTCAATTGAATTATTTGGTCACTATTTCTCACTTCTGTGACTGATCAGATTCAGATAATTGTATATTTAGTGAGGATTTTGAAGGTTTGTTACCTTTAGAGATGTTAGACAATGAATTATTATTCTAGGCTTTATTTGTAGTTAAGGAACCTTCTGTGAGTCATGTCTTAACAAATATATTGTATTTCTATTATTTTAGTGGCCCAGTTGAACTGCCAACTGGAGGACATTGACAGAGTGGTATATGGACTCCTCTCAGTTTTTTTTTTTTTCAAATTATTTGCATGATTTGGCACTATCTTCATCTGAGGGTTTTTATCTACCCCTTGTAGCTATCTTAACTACTACTGCTAGATTATACAGAGGGGTGAGTATTTCCATTACTACCATTCAGGGTTCCTCACTTTATTTTCACAGCATCCTACTCTGTGGCAAGAGTTACACAGGTATGTGTGCTTTTATTAAATAAATTCTGCAGTAGCAACCACTGTTTCAAAATATTTTATTAGATTGACTAAGTGATGTTACAGTTGTGTGCTAGACTGCCATGAATAAAACATAAGGGGATCCTGTCTTTTGTTGCCAATCATTAAATTGAATAAATTGAGGTTGGTTTGCTTTTAAAAATTTAGGGAACTTGATTCACTTGTTGCACTGTTCCTCAGGACTCCCCAGTGAGCATTACTCCACAGAATTCACTAGTGGATCTTACAGCATCTGGTTTCTAGTCACTGTGGGAAAGCAGCTTTTCTTTCAGAGTGTTAGTGTGAATTCTTTCACTACTAGAGAAGAGGGTGAAGTTGGGGGCCCTCCTGCCTGAGTCTCTTGATGTTTTTTCTCAGTTTTCAGTTGTAGAAACACCAATCTATATGTTAACTTACTCATAATTGTGGTTCAGATTTGATGCTTTACTATCCAGTTGAATTGAGTGTGGTCCTTCTTTTTGATCAATATTTGTTCAGTACATTGCTTACGGAAGAGGGTATAACGTCTCTTCATAATTCTGAAGACGGAGTGGTCTTTTTCACCAGATGTGAAAAGAGGGAAGTGTATTCTAGAAGTTAAAATTTTCAAAATTGTATATCCAATAATACATACTTTCACATTCTTCTTTTCTACTAAAAGCTGAGTCTGAGATTGAGTCAGTTTCAGAAAAATGATAACATTATCAGAATGAGGTGTTTGTGTACTGTACAAAGACAGAGGGAATGTTGATGTAAGTGGGAAGTATCATTCTGCTAGGGAAGTAAAGTGTGGTATGAAAGACTGGAGCAAGTGAGAGAAACAAATTAATGTTTATATGGGCAGAGGAAGAAACCCTGCCAGTTGAGTAATAGTAAGTTTGAGTAGAGCTAAGTATTATTGGAAATACATTTTCAATGTAATAAAATGTTAATTTTTGATTACTGTATGCATGACATTAATTAATCTAAATCTAATGTTGGATAAAACAGAATCTCTCCCAAAGTGACAGGAATTTGATGTAAAAAAATTATGAATTATCAAATTTTGTGAAACTTGTACAAGTTAAAGCATACTACAATGAGGTATGACTATTTGTAATTTACAGTTTTTGTATGTCAAGACAATTGATTTAGTTATGACTGAGCACATCATCAGCAAAACCCCACAGTTGATAACAGTACTTCTTGCTGTGTGAATCTTCCTTTTCATCCATCATTATATCTGTTTTCCAGACCACAGCCCAAAATTTTTAACAGGTTGTCCAAGCCCCAATGACCGTGACTGGTATTTTGCTACATGTTACCATCAGTTATTATTTCTCTCTTAGTTACTTGCTGTGTATACATTCACATTGGACATTTAACAACCTTAAATGAGGTAAATCTATCTGTAAAGCCTATAGATGCTGTTGTGGCACTTAAAAGATGTAGTGACAAAATCAATTTTCTGCCAAACCAGATCTAGAACATGGTATCCAAGGGTAGAGTCATAATTTTATTTAAAATGAATATAGAGATAGCCAATTCTCTCTAAAACTATCTTTTTACTGCTCATAACTCCTGACTGAAATATGTTATCACAATATGAATTTCATATTTGGATATAGCAAATTCTAATGGTTCCAATTATGTGTTCAACACTTCAAGAAAAAGTTAGCATCTCCTAGAAATAGTTGAAAGAGTTGACACTTCTTGTTTGCTCTATGACTTAGAAACACTAATTCACCTTTGTTTTGGTTAGTTAGTTATTTCATGCTCATAGGTATCAGAGCTGAATTATTCAGCTCTTTTTATTGATATTTTAATATCCTTATTAGGTGAATAATAACTACAAGCTAATAAAGATAAAGAGAGGAAAAAGTATATCATTTTGTATGAAGTTGTGTTCAATAGAAAGTTGCCATCTGGTGAGAGAATGATAAAAATTAACTATTTTTGTATGAACTACAGACATGGAACAAGATGTGCAGGAGAAGTGGCTGCAGCACATAACAACAGTATCTGTACAGTTGGCGTAGCTTTTGAGGCAAGTATTGGAGGTATGATCATTTCCCAAGCATAGGTTGGTATCATAGGTAAATGTTGAGTTTAATATTGATTTGCTTTATTCGTTACTTTTTTTCCTGCAAATCTTTGATAACCACATGTGAAAACAACTAATTTTTCTTAAAAACAATCAACATAACTAAAAAACTGAATAGGCTCTAACATGTGTCCATTTAAGAAATATTTTAAAATAAAAGTAAACTACTAGTTCTGTTCAAGAGCAGTAGCAACTTTCCATATGTAAATGTTAGTTTTCACTTCAGGTTTGCAAGTGTGAATTTTAGTGTTCAACAGTTCCCTAATAATCACACAAGATATTTTAATTAGACATAGATATGAATTAGAGCAAGTAATAGAAGCAGTTTTTAAGTCATTCCTTCTAACTCTCAGAATTAAGACCTGTAAGTACACACTCTCACAGTTACAGAGTATTGTACTTGACAACAAGGTAAGTTAAGAAAAGGTTTTTTTTTAAAAGCTGAAATGAACCTTCAACTTCAGCTTGTTTCAGAAATTAAACTTTCTTTTATAGAAATGAGTTAAAATGTTAATAAGAGAACAGTGTTGAACTTTTAGCAAGTGAAGATGTTTATCTTTTGTAACAGTGTGTAGAGATGTTAACAAGTCAAGATGTTGATTTTTTGTAACAGTGTAGAGATGTTAACAAGTCGAAATGTTGATTGTTTGTAACAGTGTAGAGATGTTAATAAATAAAGATGTTGATTGTTTCTAACATTGTAGCAATCTTAACAAGTGAAGATGTCAGTTTCTTGTAAGAGTGTATAGACATGTTAACAAATGGTGTTGATAATTTGTAACAATGTAAAGATATTAACAAGTCAAAATGTTGATTCTTTTTGTAACAGTATAGAGATGTTAACAAGTAAAGACGTTGGTTTTTATAACAGTGTGCAGAGATGTTAACAAGTGAAGATGTTGATTTTTTGTAACAGTGTAGAGATGTTAATAAGTGAAGATGTTGATTTTTTGTAAGTGTAGAGATGTTAATAAGTGAAGATGTTGATTTTTTGTAACAGTGTAGAGATGTTAACAAGTGAAGATGTTGATTTTTGTAACAATATAGAGATGTTAACAAGTGAAGATGTTAATTTTTTGTAACAATATAGAGATGTTAACAAGTGAAGATGTTGATTTTTTGTAACAGTGTAGAGATGTTAACAAGTGAAGATGTTGATTTTTTGTAACAGTATAGAGATGTTAACAACTGAAGATGTTGAATTTTGTAACAATATAGAGATGTTAACAAGTGAAGATGTTAATTTTTTGTAAGAGTGTAGAGATGTTAACAAGTGAAGATATTGATTTTTTGTAAGTGTAGAGATGTTAACAAGTGAAGATGTTGATTTTTTGTAACAGTATAGAAATGTTAACAAGTAAAGATGTTGGTTTTTATAATAGTGTGTAGATATGTTAGCAAGTGAAGATGTTACTTTTTTGTAACAGTGTGAAGATGTTAACAAGTGAAGATGTTGATTTTTTGTAACAGTGTGAAGATGTTGATTTTTTGTAACAGTATAGAGATGTTAACAAGTAAAGATGTTGGTTTTTATAACAGTGTTTAGAGATGTTAACAAGTGAAGATGTTGATTTTTTGTAACAGTGTGAAGATGTTGATTTTTTGTAACAGTGTGAAGATGTTAACAAGTGAAGATGTTGATTTTTTTGTAACAGTGTGAAGATGTTAAGAAGTGAGGATGCTGATTTTTGTAACAGTGTGAAGATGTTGATTTTTTGTAACAGTGTGCTGAAATGTTAAGAAGTGAAAATATATCAAATAAATGTTCCCAGTAAAATAACAGATTTTGTAGCCAAGTCTTGATATAAAACAGATTTAATTCTTAAAGTGTAGAGAATATAAAAGCTATTTAGTTAAAAATAATCTTTGTCAGTAATTTATTCTTCTAATAAATGTGTATACAATTTGATTGGTAAGTTTTCTGTGTCATGAATAAATAGCAGAAGATCTTACATCTTAAACTTCTGTTTATTTACACACACATTATCAAAGATTATTGTAAATGTTTTTCTCTTTTATTATTAAGTCAGTTAATTAGAATAATGTGTAATTAACTTTGTTCACACTTATACCATTTGAAAATTAATAAACAGTTTTATTTTATATTTCATTCAATCATATCCAGAGAAAATTGGCTTACACGTTAACTTAGTTTTAAAAAGTAATGATGATAATAGATACTTTAAATTTACATATTTATGTTTAGCTGTAGTATTTTTGTGTTGATTGTTTTCAAATGGATATTTAATATAATTTCATGGCATTTATCCTGCAATCTGAAACAATTTGTTTATAATTATATAAATTAACTCCTTAATGTTTGATTACTTAGAACTTGTTTCATTAGTATAAAATGATATTTAAAACAATTCACTTATTAGTGAACTATGTGAAAAACAAATGTAAAGAGAATGATGAAAATCATGTGTTGTGAGTTTATTCGAAGTACTAACAGCATAGAATCTGTGTGTATTTTGATGGTAGTTTATTTTTCTTGTGTTTTGAAAGGTGTGAGGATGTTGGATGGGGAAGTCACAGATGCAGTAGAGGCTCATTCTCTGAGCCTATTTAACCAGTACATAGACATTTACAGTGCTTCCTGGGGACCTGATGATGATGGAAAAACAGTGGATGGCCCAGGACATTTGGCAACCTTGGCTTTTAAAGAGGGAATAATAAAGGTTGCATTTATTACAGTTTCTCTAGTAATGTTTAGAGGAAGAATCTATTTATTACTTCTTGAATGTTTTTAGGATTTTATTGGTGCTTCAAAACATTCCTTTTTTGTTCTTGATAAAATGGAATAATAAACACTTGTGTTTGTGTTTTAATACTCTTTGTTGCCAGCTACTAATAGGTTTGTATTTTTTGTTTGTTGTTGGCAGTTTTCTTATGTAGTGTCACATGATGTTAGTTTGAACAGTTCTAAGATTTATCAGGTTGTATTAAAAATATTTAGCAAACAAAATTAATAACGAATGCAAATATTAATATATTTTCTGTAATAAATGTTCAGTTATAGTATACTGTATTGTTAATAGATAGTTGTAGTTTGTCTAGACAGGTTATATAAACATTAATACAGGAGCAAATGTATTCAGTAATAGACATTTTGATATGATTTACTGCTTTGCAAATACAGAGAAAGAAACAAAATATATAAATGTGTTTTAATTTAAGTTAAAAATTAAAACTTTATATTTATATATATATTTTATGTAAAAATTTAAATTTCTTCAGGTGAACCTTTGTTTCAAATTTTGTGATCTTCTGATAGTAAATTTACGTAACCTGATTAAAGAAAGAGTTCCATTTATGTAACAGTCTCACCTTTCTAAATATGAAGTATTATTTATTATCAAAGTGACTAGATATTTCTAAATTATAGAAGAGACAGAGAGAATGAAACCTTAAATGGATTATTGTGTGTTTGTTGTGGTTATGTATGACATAAAAATTTTGGGATATTATATTTTGTACAACAAGCAATATTTGTGAGGATTTATCTCATCACAATAAGTATTTTCTTTATTGTGGTGTATGATACCAATGAAGCATGAACTGTTAATAAGTAGTTTGTATGACATTGTATTACAATAAGTATTTTCTTTATTGTGGTGTATGATGCCATTGAAGTATGAACTGTTAATAAGTACTTTGTATGACATTGTATTACAATAAGTATTTTCTTTATTGTGGTGTATGATGCCATTGAAGCATGAACTGTTAATAAGTAGTTTGTGTGACGTTGTATTACAATAAGTATTTTCTTTATTGTGGTGTATGATGCCATTGACACATGAACTGTTAATAAGTAATTTGTATGATATTGTATTACAATAAGTATTTTCTTTATTGTGGTGTATGATGCCATTGAAGTATGAACTGTTAATAAGTACTTTGTATGACATTGTATTACAATAAGTATTTTCTTTATTGTGGTGTATGATGCCATTGAAGCATGAACTGTTAATAAGTAGTTTGTGTGACATTGTACTACAATAAGTATTTTCTTTATTGTGGTGTATGATGCTATTGACACATGAACTGTTAATAAGTAATTTGTATGATATTGTATTACAATAAGTATTTTCTTTATTGTGGTGTATGATGCCATTGAAACATGCACTGTTAATAAGTAGTTTTTATGACATTGTATTACAATAAGTATTTTCTTTATTGTGGTGTATGATGCCATTGAAGTATGAACTGTTAATAAGTACTTTGTATGACATTGTATTACAATAAGTATTTTCTTTATTGTGGTGTATGATGCCATTGAAGTATGAACTGTTAATAAGTAATTTGTATGATATTGTATTACAATAAGTATTTTCTTTATTGTGGTGTATGATGCCATTGAAACATGAACTGTTAATAAGTAGTTTTTATGACATTGTATTACAATAAGTATTTTCTTTATTGTGGTGTATGATGTCATTGAAAGATGATAATTTGATCAGTAGCTTGTATGATGTTATGCCACTATAGTATTTCACTTATTGTTGTATATAAAGCCATAGAAGTAATTTGATTGAGAATGCTACATTGATACCCAAGGTTAGTAGATCTTGCTTTATTAGCATAAGACATTGTATACTGTAATAACTGATGGATTGTAAATTTGTGATATAAATAGAATGTTGCTTTGTTCTCAACCAGCCTAATTAGCTGTGATATTGAGTCAGTAATTTGTTTTTATCACTAATTTGTGACACTCTGTATGTAATTGAGATGTTATGTTCTTGTTACTGGAAACCCAGTTAAGACTAGTAAGGAAACATTTATTAACAAATATTTCATACCCAAATATAAATCTGTATTTCATTTTGTTAAAATTAAAAAAATAATTTTGTTGAGTATACATAAATATGTGTTACTACATCACATTACTGTATAAAAACTGGATAACAAAATATACAAAACACTTTGTTGTTCGAGTGAGCCACTATTACCAAGATTCAGTCATGCTATTAAGTGGTTTTCATTCTATATTTGAAGCCTGATCCAAAGTAACCCTCTGACCCCAAGCATCCCTTACTGTGCATGACATAAAGTTTTAGTGTTTTATATTGAAAACTTTATTACACTACAATTCGTTTATATTATACTAATTAGTATAGCATCAAATATTAACTAATAATTCATATCTTAATAGTATATAAATTTAAAGTTGTTAGTTATACAAGACAATATTTTAATGAATTTTAATTTATCCTAGTGTGACACATTTTCTCTTGGCATCTTTTCTTCCTTATTTTATCCACCACTCCTTCAAATAGTAGTAAATGTATCTTACTATTTGTAAAATTTGTTTGCTCTGGCAAACCATAATTTTTATAACTTCAATTTTGTTTAGTTACAGAGCTATCAAATAAAAAATCAGACCACTCCTATCACACCCATGTGTAACATCTTCTCTTTAAGGATTTGTTTCTCATTTTTTCTTGTGTTTAATTATATATTCCCTTTAACCAATAGAAAGTCAATGTATCATCTATCAAATTACATAATGCATAATGTTATGTTTTGAACAAATAAACATCAGTTTCACTCACAGTATAAAATTCATTCCCATGAGAAACATAATGTCTAGCTTGAATAAGTAAGTAGAGACTCTTGTCTCATAGAAAGCCAGGAAAATTTTGATAACTCGGGGAAATTACATACTTTTTTCCTGTTATTAGTCTGTGTTCTTTGGTGCATTATTTAATCAAATGAAAATTATTTAGTGAATTAATACCATTGGTATAAAAAAGTAGGCTTAAATGTCCTTGACAGTCTGCAGTTTTAAAAAGAGAGAGTAAGTAGTCTGTTTCTCGTTCATCACCAAGGACTTTGACTCTGCACCGGGCTTTCCATTACCTCTCCAGTTCAAAGTATATACATTGAATTTCATGAACCTTCTCTACACCTTCGCCGTTTGCAACTATCTTTACAATATACTTGAAACTTCATTCCTTACCAAAGCATCCCACCTGGAAATGTGTTTTCCTTCCTCGGTGGGCAGTACTTTTTCAGAACAGACGATCTGTCATTGCTCCGTTTGGCCTTCGCATCCGGAAGCAATTGGATGAATTGGGTCTGTCCTTGGATAACATTGCATGTTCCACAGGTCGGCCCATCCCACCATGGCTTATTACAGCCCCCAAATGTGACCTTTCTTTCAGTCACCTAAAAAAGGCAGATACTCCAGATTGGAAGTACCGTCTTTTATTCAATGAATATCTTTCAAACAATCATTCAGTTCCTATTTATACAGATGGTTCCAAATCAGGTAATTCAGTGGGCTCTGCTATGGTTTGCTATGGATCAGTAGTTGCACGCAGAATCCCTTCTACAGCTTCTGTGTTCACTGCTGAACTGTATGCCATATCTCTTGCCCTGGATCATATTGCAGCTGAGCAGTACTCCAACTGCACTATTTATACTGATTCGCTTAGTTCTATACTTGCCTTGGAATCGCTACACATTGGCTCACATCCTATTCTCGCTGATATTCGTAACTGACTGGCCCGTTTCTCATTAGCAGCTACTTCAATCCAGTTTTTCTGGATACCAGGCCATGTTGGTATTGGCTGGAACGAGCTTGCAGACATGGCAGCTAAATATGTCTGCTTCAGCACCATCACTCCTATGCCTATTCCATACATGGACTATGGTGTTATCTTCAAGGGTTGGCTCCGTGCCAGCTGGCAGTCCACTTGGAGTGAGCAACGTGACAACAAACTTTTCAAATCAAACCCAAAATTGGACTTTGGCCATCTAGCTTCCGTAAAGTTCGGAAGGAGGAAGTTGTTCTCACTAGGCTACGCATTGGTCACAGTTTTTAACTCATCATTTTCTTTTATCTGGAACTGATGCACCAATGTGTAATTTGTGTAACACTCAAATCACTATCAGCCACGTTTACTTTCTTGCCATCGTTACAATTCTCAACGACGGCAATATTTTAAACATATTTTTTCCCAGGGTCAATCTGTAACATTGGACAGAGTTATTGGTGATGGTGACTCTGTCCACCTTGATAATGTTTTTAATTTTTTAATGGCCATTAACCTTTTAATCTCATTTAAGTGTTGCATGTTTATTCATTACACCTTTTAATTGTGGTTCCTTTTTTACAGTTTTAATCTCTCTCATTCAATTTGACATTGGACAATAGCCAGAACATAAAATAACTCGACACCAGGACTGGAAAGGCCAACTTCAGGTGACTAACGCTCCTGTTTGAACTATCCGTTTGAACTACTCGTTAGTCATCCTGGCGAGTTGTTATTATACTTTTACTGCATATCATTTCACACTTTTACTAATTAACTTTTAGTACTGGCCATATTGGCTCATAACCCGGAACCAGGACTGGAAAGACCAACTTCAGGTGACTGACGGTGGTTTTTATACTTACCTGTTAGTCTTCCTGGCGGGTTACGATCATTACCATTCTGCTACAGGTAGTTCTTTACAACTTTGTTGACTGGATGTCAACATTGGTTTTTACGCCATTTTCTGTCTTAATTGCCGTTTTGCTTTTATCTTCAATTACTTCTACAAATTTTACTCCATTTACTTGACTTTATCCTTTTACTGGACATTTGGCTACTCATTATTACGATTTTGCGGAGTGTCTTTTAAAACTTCTATTCTTTTACATTTTGATACTGGTTGCTATGACACATAACCCGGAACCAGGACTGGAAAGACCAACTTCAGGTGACTGACGGTGGTTCTTGAACTTACCTGTTAGTCTTCTTGGCGGGTTATGATCATTACCTTTTTGCTAGAATAAATACCTTACAACTTCTTATACTCTGCCTTCTATCTTAACATTGTAGACTAGGTGTCAACATTGGTTTTATACTTTTTTGTTTTACCTTCATTTCCATTTATGTCTATTACTACATTTATTTATTTATTTTTTTTTTTATTTTTTTACATTTTTACCGAATGTCTGGCGCAGATAGCCTCACTGCTTTGTGCCATAAAACACTAAATCAATCAATCAATCAATCAAACTTGTTTTTCATGTTTGTTGTTTATTTAGTATTGTAAAAGAGATAGTAAGTAGTCTGTTTCTTGTTTTTCATGTTTGTTGTTTATTTAGTGTTGTAAAAGAGATAGTAAGTCGTCTGTTTCTTGTTTTTCATGTTTGTTGTTTATTTAGTGTTGTAAAGAGATAGTAAGTCGTCTGTTTCTTGTTTTTCATGTTTGTTGTTTATTTAGTGTTGTAAAAGAGAGTAAGTAGTCTGTTTCTTGTTTTCATGTTTGTTGTTTATTTAGTATTGTAAAAAGAGAGTAAGTTGTCTGTTTCTTGTTTTTCATGTTTGTTGTTTATTTAGTATTGTAAAGAGAGAGTAAGTAGTCTGTTTCTTGTTTTTCATGTTTGTTGTTTATTTAGTCTTGTAAAAGAGAGAGTAAGTTGTCTGTTTCTTATTTTTCATGTTTGTTGTTTATTTAGTCTTGTAAAAGAGAGAGTAAGTTGTCTGTTTCTTGTTTTCATGTTTGTTGTTTATTTAGTCTTGTAAAGAGAGAGTAAGTAGTCTGTTTCTTGTTTTCATGTTTGTTGTTTATTTAGTCTTGTAAAAGAGAGAGTAAGTTGTCTGTTTTTTCTTTTTCATGTTTGTTGTTTATTTAGTCTTGTAAAAGAGATAGTAAGTCGTCTGTTTCTTGTTTTTCATGTTTGTTGTTTATTTAGTGTTGTAAAAGAGAGAGTAAGTAGTCTGTTTCTTGTTTTTCATGTTTGTTGTTTATTTAGTATTGTAAAAGAGAGAGTAAGTTGTCTGTTTCTTGTTTTTCATGTTTGTTGTTTATTTAGTATTGTAAAAGAGAGAGTAAGTAGTCTGTTTCTTGTTTTTCATGTTTGTTGTTTATTTAGTGTTGTAAAAGAGAGAGTAAGTTGTCTGTTTCTTATTTTTCATGTTTGTTGTTTATTTAGTATTGTAAAAGAGAGAGTAAGTTGTCTGTTTCTTGTTTTTCATGTTCGTAGTTTATTTAGTGTTGTAAAGAGAGAGTAAGTAGTTTGTTTCTTGTTTTCATGTTTGTTGTTTATTTAGTCTTGTACAAGAGAGAGTAAGTAGTCTGTTTCTTGTTTTTCATGTTTGTTGTTTATTTAGTCTTGTAAAAGAGAGAGTAAGTAGTCTGTTTCTTGTTTTTCATGTTTGTTGTTTATTTAGTCTTGTAAAAGAGAGAGTAAGTTGTCTGTTTTTTCTTTTTCATGTTTGTTGTTTATTTAGTCTTGTAAAAGAGAGAGTAAGTAGTCTGTTTCTTGTTTTTCATGTTTGTTGTTTATTTAGTCTTGTAAAAGAGAGAGTAAGTTGTCTGTTTCTTGTTTTTCATGTTTGTTGTTTATTTAGTCTTGTAAAAGAGAGAGTAAGTTGTCTGTTTTTTCTTTTTCATGTTTGTTGTTTATTTAGTCTTGTAAAAGAGAGAGTAAGTAGTCTGTTTCTTGTTTTTCATGTTTGTTGTTTATTTAGTCTTGTAAAAGAGAGAGTAAGTTGTCTGTTTTTTCTTTTTCATGTTTGTTGTTTATTTAGTCTTGTAAAAGAGAGAGTAAGTAGTCTGTTTCTTGTTTTTCATGTTTGTTGTTTATTTAGTATTGTAAAAGAGAGAGTAAGTTGTCTGTTTTTTCTTTTTCATGTTTGTTGTTTATTTAGTCTTGTAAAAGAGAGAGTAAGTAGTCTGTTTCTTGTTTTTCATGTTTGTTGTTTATTTAGTATTGTAAAAGAGAGTAAGTAGTCTGTTTTTCTTTTTTCATGTTTGTTGTTTATTTAGTATTGTAAAGAGAGTAAGTAGTCTGTTTTTTCTTTTTCATGTTTGTTGTTTATTTAGTCTTGTAAAAGAGAGAGTAAGTAGTCTGTTTCTTGTTTTTCATGTTTGTTGTTTATTTAGTATTGTAAAAGAGAGAGTAAGTTGTCTGTTTCTTGTTTTTCATGTTCGTTGTTTATTTAGTGTTGTAAAAGAGAGAGTAAGTAGTCTGTTTCTTGTTTTTCATGTTTGTTGTTTATTTAGTATTGTAAAGAGAGTAAGTAGTCTGTTTCTTGTTTTTCATGTTTGTTGTTTATTTAGTATTGTAAAGAGAGAGTAAGTTGTCTGTTTCTTGTTTTTCATGTTTGTTGTTTATTTAGTGTTGTAAAAGAGAGAGTAAGTTGTCTGTTTCTTGTTTTTCATATTTGTTGTTTATTTAGTATTGTAAAAGAGAGAGTAAGTTGTCTGTTTCTTGTTTTTCATGTTTGTTGTTTATTTAGTATTGTAAAAGAGAGAGTAAGTTGTCTGTTTCTTGTTTTTCATGTTTGTTGTTTATTTAGTGTTGTAAAAGAGAGAGTAAGTTGTCTGTTTCTTGTTTTTCATGTTTGTTGTTTATTTAGTTTTGTAGTGGTTTGTGATAGTCTTCCAGTGAGACCCATGCAACCTTTTTAAAGGGCCACTTATTAGCTGGGTCACAACAGCTACATGTACACTCTTTCTAAAAAAAATGTAAAATGAATAGGGGGACCCTGGAAAGTACTTACAAAATAGGCTTAGGAACCAACGTGATAAAAGGCCAATAAAACAATATAAATTTTAATTATAAGTGAGGAAAACTATTTTTAATCTTAACACAAAAATTACTTCACACCTAGACTATTCTAAACAAATACTCAGTATAATCATGGACAAATCCTTGTTTCAGTTTACTAAAAATATAATTTTTTTTTATGTGAAAGCCTGTAAAATTTTGTGAAGATGTGCACACTATATTGAAAATTTTAAATCTGTAAAGACTTGAAACAAGTACAAAGAGGTCACATGGTCGGTTTTATTAAATTAGAAGTCTGTATGATAAGCTAGTATTGTTGGCATCTAAAAGATAGGAGTTTGTATGGTAAGCTAGTAGGGTTAGTTAGCTGACACCATTAAGATAGTAGTCTGTATGATAAGTTAGTAGAGGTGGCATCCTTAAGATAGTAGTCTGTATGTTAAGCTAGTATAGTTAGTTAGTTGTTATCCTAGAGTTAGTAGTTTGTATGTTAAGCTAGTAGAGTTAGTTAGTTGGTATCCTAGAGATAGTAGTCTGTATGTTAAGCTAGTAGAGTTAGTTAGCTGGCATCCTAGAGATAGTAGTCTGTATGTTAAGCTAGTAGAGTTAGTTAGCTGGTATCCTAGAGATAGGAGTCTGTATGTTAAGCTAGTAGTGTTAGTTAGCTGGTATTCTAGAGATAGGAGTCTGTTTGTTAAGCTAGTAGAGTTAGTTAGCTGGTATCCTAGAGATAGTAGTATGTATGTTAAGCTAGTAGGGTTAGTTAGCTGGCATCCTAGAGATAGTAGTCTGTATATTAAGCTAGTAGAGTTAGTTAGCTGGCATACTAGAGATAGGATTCTGTATGGTAAGCTAGTAGAGTTAGTTAGCTGGCATCCTAGAGATAGTAGTCTGTATATTAAGGTAGTAGAGTTAGTTAGCTTGTATCCTAGAGATAGGAGTCTGTATGTTAAGCTAGTAGAGTTAGTTAGCTGGCATCCTAGAGATAGTAGTCTGTATGTTAAGCTAGTATAGTTAGTTAGTTGTTATCCTAGAGTTAGTAGTTTGTATGTTAAGCTAGTAGAGTTAGTTAGTTGGTATCCTAGAGATAGTAGTCTGTATGTTAAGCTAGTAGAGTTAGTTAGCTGGCATCCTAGAGATAGTAGTCTGTATGTTAAGCTAGTAGAGTTAGTTAGCTGGTATCCTAGAGATAGTAGTCTGTATGTTAAGCTGGTAGAGTTAGTTAGCTGGTATCCTAGAGATAGTAGTCTGTATATTAAGCTAGTAGAGTTAGTTAGCTGGTATCCTAGAGATAGTAGTCTGTATGTTAAGCTAGTAGAGTTAGTTAGCTGGTATCCTAGAGATAGGAGTCTGTATGTTAAGCTAGTAGTGTTAGTTAGCTGGTATTCTAGAGATAGGAGTCTGTATGGTAAGCTAGTAGAGTTAGTTAGCTGGTATCCTAGAGATAGTAGTCTGTATGTTAAGCTAGAAGGGTTAATTAGCTGACATCCTTAAGGCAGGAGTCTGTATAGTAAGCCAATTGAGTGGTAAACTGGCAAGATGTTGAGCTGTATTTTATTGAGGGCTGTTAAGTTAATGTTCATTAAAGGAGCAAAGTTACTGTAGTAAAGGACTAATAGGAAATCCTGCCTTATGGACTTAATCTTTTCTCAGAGATAGCTAACTTTAAATGGTATGGTATGGTTTTAACATATGATAAAGAACTTTTAGTGCACATGTTCATTAAGACTTTTCTGTAAATGATATTTGGAGTCAATTTGAAGTAATTGAGTGTGATACAAAGTCAGAAATGCTCAGTGTTTTTATGTCTACATTTCGGTTTCTGGAATGTTTTATATAACTGATAAAAAAAGGTTTTCTAATAAGATTTTCACTTTTTAATAGTGAAAAACTGCTTTTTAAATCTCTTGTTATTATTTTTATTCAAATAACCTTACAAATGCTTGCCTTTTACGTTATTTGTAGGGAAGAGGTGGGCTTGGTTCCATTTTTGTGTGGGCTTCTGGTAATGGTGGCCGTGACCATGACAACTGTAATTGTGATGGGTATACAAACTCCATCTGGACATTATCAATAAGCAGTACTACTGAAAATGGACAAGTACCCTGGTACAGTGAAGCATGTTCTTCCACACTGGCAACAACCTATAGTAGTGGATCCTCTGGAGACAAGCAGATTGTAAGTTTCAAGGAAGTGTATTTGTAAACATTAAGAATTTTCTTTAATCAGTATTGTAGTGGTTAGAACCCGGAAAGTTATTGAAAAATAAGTCCTGTAAATTTAAAATTCCTTCATGAAAACATGCCTCACAATTTACTTATAAGTTAGCGAGAACAATGAGTTAGATTTAATATATCTCCTTTCTGAACTATGAATATATAATTGTTTATTACCTGAACTTTAACTAATGTATCAAGTGCCAAACACATTCAACAGTTTACTTGTACCTCATTAGTGTAGACAGACATGAAACATATGTTTTTATTTATGTTAATATCAGTGCTCTGTGGGACTTTCAGTTATCTGCTTCATTATATGGTTATAGAAACTTCATAATTGCATAATTGTATCTTATGAATCAAAAGATTTAGTGTGTGTCAGAAGTTTTGTCTCTTCACGGAAGTAGTAGATTTACAATATCAAAATTATTGATTATTAAATGTCTGAATGGACAATACCACAAGAAAACTTTCCTATTAGTATGTGTAAATGAACCATCCTGGTACTGGCATGTGTTGATAGTTTACACTGTGACTGGTTATCATCCAACCAATCAAAAAGTGCCACACCAATATAAAACACATAAAGCACACATAGTAACATTGTGCACAATAGTAGTAATGTAAGTCTAGTCATTGCTCTTGGGACTGAAACACTACAAACAAAAATGTGTAGAAATCAAAGTTTTAGATGTTCAAGGTGCAGCAAGCCTGTGTTTCAGTAAGATACACATTAATACAAAGTTATTTTGTTAGATATGTTGGTACATCAAAACCACTGGTGAGAACAAGTAACTGGAGAGACAGTCAAACCTTAATTTGAAACGGGTATTGGACTAGAATTAGTTGAGTGAAGAAAGCTGGAGACTTGTGTTTTTACAAATGAACCAATTTATATTTCATGATAGAGATCAGAGTGGTTTCATAGTCGATGTACAACATCAACAATGAAGCAAGGTGGTGTTGGTGATTTACTCAAAATTAATGGTATTCCAACTGCTAACAGGCTAAGATGCCATATTTGATGGGGTAATAACCCCATGACAGTGATACCATTATCTATATTACATGTTGGTTACATAGAACAAAACTTAAAACACAACATTCCAGTAAACACCAAATTCATTCAAAAACCAGGTACAAAACTAAAGTCTATAGTATGTAAAAAACTACACTGACAAACACAACACCAACATTATTTATAAGATACAATGCAACAACTGCCACAACTTCTGTATTGGAGAAACAAGGAGAAAAATGGAAACATTGTAAGAACAATAAAACACCTTTACACATTTTTGAACACTGTAAATCAAATAACCACAACATAACCGTAGAAAACACCCAGATATTAAGTAGGGAAACAAATATAAACAAATACAAAATCAAAGAAGCCCTACTTATACAGCAACTAAAACCAAAATTAAACCAATATGAAGGAACACCTTTATACCTATATTAATTAATAATTTAACATCTAACTACAGCGCCCCCCTACAATCCTGTACCTATTTACACTCTCGTTTTTAAGACATGCACCTGACAATGGTCAGTTGCAAACTCTCTCTTTGTTAACCTGAAGGTGACCTAAGAAGGTCAAAAACATTATTCTATGCTTTATTTTAATTAAAGCCCTAATATCTACACCAGTTATCTTGATAATACATTTTTACTTCAGGTGGGTTTCTCGTAATCACAAATTACTCTATTAATTATGTGTGGTGCAAGGATATTTAGTTTGAATATAAATTTATATTGTAGGCTTCCAATTGGCCAGATTGCAACAGAGTTGACAACATAAGTGTTCTTGTTTTATTGCATGGCAATGAGTATGATTGTAAAAGTATAGACCATAAATGTGTATTTAAATTGAAATACATGCAATATACATCTAATATAGAATATCTGTATATTCCAACCCATTAACGATTTTGTCCATCTTTTCTTCCTTGTAAACATAGTTTAAGACATTACAAGAACTTAAGCTGCTGAAACATTCCACAGTTGAAGATAAGCCATGCCCACTTTCAAAGTAAAAACTGTTTTTAATCAACAACTGTAACTTGAATGGCATACTTATAACCAATAGAAAGAGCAAACTTCATTCTTGAAGGTCATTACTGTAACAGGAAATGTGTTTATGAATCTGTTTTCAAACGAGGGGGAAATGAATCTAAGTGTGTTGTAATGAACAGGATTCCCAGCATTCAGCAATACTTTCTTATGTTATACATATTAGATTGACAGGGAGTTAAATTGTGTTTAGGTTTTACTTTTATATTTTACTTAATTATGTATTAATTGTGTTTTAAAATTCATATTTGAGAGGATTAATAACTTCTATCATTTTACTTATTCATCTTCTGACTTGCCAAGACTTCCAAATACAGGGCATGTACAAATCATTTTGCCAGTGGCAGTATTCTTTCTGTCCTGAAGACTACAGAAACTTAAGACCAGTATCATTTAGTGTAGACACTCTGCCTCTCCCTTTCATGTTTTCAAATTTACCTGTCTCAGTCTCACAATAGGGTGCACTTGACAGAGTTCAGGGAGCATTTCAAGTCTTAAACAGTTTATCAGAGAATCCAACCAGCATCATGTAAAGCTTTTATGTAACTCTCTGCTCAACTGACACTTATCTATGGTTTTTTATGTAAACTCTTTGCTCTACTGATAGTTATCTATGTTTTTTTATGTAAACTCTCTGCTCTACTGATAGTTATCTATGGTTTTTTATGTAAACTCTCTGCTCTACTGACAATTCTCTGTTTTTTTATATCTTTGAAAAAATGTTTTATTTTAAACTGATGTATAATTATTCTATCTAAACACATGAAAATGTAACCATTGGTGTGGGTTAACTATGCATTCTTGTTTGCTAATTATGCCTTTTAAATAATAATACATCTATGAACTAATAGAATCAAGTGCCAATGCATTAATTTGAGGTTTGTAGCTATGTTGGTGTAGTAACAAACTAGTCTGTTATCAGCTGTTATATGTAATCAAAACTAATTAATGACACAGCTTGATCAACAAACCACCATTATACAATGGTGGAAAACTTATTAAGAACAGATTCCATAGTAGTAGCATTTATTTACATATAACATAATGTTTTGGGACAACGTGGGACCTATTGGTTCATCTCAGCTATCTTATCCTCTTAACTAAATAAGAACCACTAATAAATAATTTTTTTTAAAAATATTAAAGCCAATTCTTTATCATTCATATACGTATCAAGCTTTCTCTTAAACTCAGTCAAATTTACTGCCTCCACAATGTCTGAAGGCAACTTACTTTAAAGGCCAACCGTCCTGCCAGAAAAATAGAACTTTCTTAGGTGAAGATGATTCCTACCCTGCCAAAATTTGTACTTGCATCCCTTAGTCCTACTATTCTCATGGTTAAGTGTAATGAAACATGATGCATCAACACTCCCTTAGTCCCACTATTCTCATGGTTAAGTGTAATAAAACATGATGCATCAACACTCCCTTAGTCCCACTATTCTCATGGTTAAGTGTAATAAGCATGATGCATCAACACTCCCTTAGTCCCACTATTCTCATGGTTAAATGTAATAAAACATGATGCATCAACACTCCCTTAGTCCCACTATTTTCATGGTTAAGTGTAATAAAACATGATGCATCAACACTCCCTTAATCCCACTATTCTCATGGTTAAGTGTAATAAAACATGATGCATCAACACTCCCTTAGTCCCACTATTCTCATGGTTAAGTGTAATAAAACATGATGCATCAACACTCCCTTAGTCCCACTATTTTCATGGTTAAGTGTAATAAAACATGATGCATCAACACTCCCTTAGTCCCACTATTCTCATGGTTAAGTGTAATAAAACATGATGCATCAACACTCCCTTAGTCCCACTATTCTCATGGTTAAGCGTAATAAAACATGATGCATCAACACTCCCTTAGTCCCACTATTCTTATGGTTAAGTGTAATAAAACATGATGCATCAACACTCCCTTAGTCCCACTATTCTCATGGTTAAGTGTAATAAAACATGATGCATCAACACTCCTTTAGTCCCACTATTCTCATGGTTAAGTGTAATAAACCATGATGCATCAACACTCCCTTAGTCCCTCTATTCTCATGGTTAAGTGTAATAAAACATGATGCATCAACACTCCCTTAGTCCCACTATTCTCATGGTTAAGTGTAATAAAACATGATGCATCAACACTCCCTTAGTCCCACTATTCTCATGGTTAAGTGTAATAAAACATGATGCATCAACACTCCCTTAGTCCCACTATTCTCATGGTTAAGTGTAATAAAACATGATGCATCAACACTCCCTTAGTCCCACTATTCTTATGGTTAAGTGTAATAAAACATGATGCATCAATACTCCCTTAGTCCCATTATTCTCATGGTTAAGTGTAATAAAACATGATGCATCAACACTCCCTTAGTCCCACTATTCTCATGGTTAAGTGTAATAAAACATGATGCACCAACACTCCCTTAGTCCCACTATTCTCATGGTTAAGTGTAATAAAACATGATGCATCAACACTCCCTTAGTCCCACTATTCTCATGGTTAAGTGTAATAAAACATGATGCATCAACACTCCCTTAGTCCCACTATTCTCATGGTTAAGTGTAATAAAACATGATGCATCAACACTCCCTTAGTCCCACTATTCTCATGGTTAAGTGTAATAAAACATGATGCATCAACACTCCTTTAGTCCCACTATTCTCATGGTTAGGTGTAATAAAACATGATGCATCAACACTACTGATGCCCTTTACAATCTTGAATACCTCAATCAGTTCCCCTCCATCTGTACAATCTTGAATACCTCAATCAGTTCCTCTCCATCTGTACAATCTTGAATACCTCAATCAGTTCCCCTCCATCTCTTCTTAAAGATAAAATAGTTTCGTAGATCTCATAATATAATAAGTCTCTCATCTAACCTTTTTCAACAGTTCAGTGTTTTTCCGAAGGTGAAGTCCAAGTCTGAACACAGTACTCTAATTGTGGCCTACCTGTGACCTGTACAATGAAATTATAACATTTTTAGACTTGCATTCAATATTTCTATAGATACAACCAAAAATCCTTTTTTCCCTACCACTAGTAAAAGTACACTGCTTGGATGGCTTTAGATAATGATTGACTATTACACCAAGATCCCTTTCTTTCATAATATTTTTAAAATTATTTCTCATCCAAACAATAGGTAAGTCAAATTATGATAACCCACATGCATTATCTTGCAATTATTACAATAAAACCCATCTGCCATTTATTTGACCAACTCACAAAATGAAATAAACACATTTCTAAAGAAACAGCTTCCTCTTCACATCTAGTGACACCCAAGACCTTAATATCATCTGTAAGTTTAAGTAGTGTATTGACCATTCCTTCGTCTATATTACTGATGTAAATCAAGAAGAGCAGTGGTCCTAAGACTGACCTCTGAGGTCTTGTGACGTTAATCCAGTTTGACTGAACTCCATTTGTAACAACTCTCTGTTTTCTTCCATCCAGCTACTCCACTATCCAACTTACCAATTACCACATCTGTAGTGATAACTTTTATCCCAATCCTTTTATATGATACCTTGTCAAATGCTTTCTGAAAATCCAGATATATCAAATCTACATCTGTACCCTCATAAGCATTAACCTTTGTGAAGAATGTCAGAAGACTTGTGTACAAGATTTTTCCATTAATGAAACCATGTTAACTTTGCAAATCCTCTTTTAACAGACTTTTTGAAAATTTTCCCACAACTGATGTAAGAATAATGGGCCTATAATAAGTGGGACAATTTCTATCACCTTCCTTAAAAGGAGGAGTTACATTAGCTAACTTCCAATCCTCTACCCATATATATGTATATGCCATATCCCCAAACCTCATAAACCAGATTGTCCATTACGACCAATAATGTCCACATATGAATCGTTTAATTACAATCTTGGTAAATACATAGCATGGGCATTCTCTAAATATGTAACATCAGCCAGCTCATTCATCAAAGACTCTTTTAATTTCAAGTCTAATCTAAATCAACTTAATCATAAAGCCTTAATGGCCAGTTTCGATGTTATATCCCTCTTTACAGAAGTTCCAACCACTGAAGCCTGCAAGATAGCCTTAGAACTCTATATCCGAGACCCTAACCCAACTATAGACATTCCCAGTAACCAGTTAGCAACCCTCATAGAATTCACCACGATAAAGACAAACTTCATGTTCAACAACCAAAACTATATACAAACAAATGGCCTAAGCATGGGCAACCCAGTATCACCAGTTCTAGCCAATATTTTTATGACACAAGTTGAAACACAAGCAGTTAACACAGCATTACATCCACCACTATACTGGTACAGATATGTAGATGACACGGTTATGGATTCAAATCTACAGAACACATACTTAATTTTTCAATCACATTAACGCTATACATCCCAACATTAACTTCACATGTGAACAGGAAGAAAGCAATCAAATATCATTTCTTAACCTCAAAATTACAAGAACCAACACACAATTCAAAACAGAAATCCACCGTAAAATCACCCATACTGGACTATACATTCCTTGGGACTCAGCACATGAAACAAAACAAAAACTCAACATACTAAGAAACCAAATAAACACAGCCATAAAACTATGCTCACCAGATAAAATTAACGATGAATTACACAAAATAAAACAATACTTCATCAACATCAATAAGTTTCCTCCACAAACTGTAGAAAACATTATACGCATACACACCTAGACAGAAAGCAAAATCAACCAACAAAAGTAAATATATCTCACGAATCAAAAAATCACGAAACCATATACTGCTGTATACCATTATATTCCTGACATCAGCAAACAAATAACCAACATTTGGCAAAAACTAGTAACAAAATATGACATTCCAGTTAATACCAAATTTATTCAAAAACCAGGCACAAAACTGAGGTCTATACTATGTAAAAACTACACTGACAAACACCACACCAACATTATTTATAAAATACAATGTGATAACTGTCACGACTTCTATATTGGAGAAACAAGTAGAAAAATGGAAGCTAGATTCGAAGAACATAAAAAGTCACCTTCACACGTTTTCGAACACTGCAAGTCAAATAAACATAACATAACGATAGAAAACACTCAAATACTAAATAAAGAAAGAAACATAAACAAACGCAAAATTAAAGAAGCCTTACTTATACAACAACTTAAACCCAAAATAAACCAATATAAAGGAACGCCTTTATACCTATATTAATATAATAAAATAAATAAAATTATATATTCAAACATCTAACACTGCTTTCTGCATTCCGACACTCAGTTACACAACCCCTTTCAAACATGTGGTCAGCTTCCGGTCAGTTACCTCTTTCTTTGTGAACCTGACGATGACCGAAGAGGGTCGAAACGTTGTTTGCTCTTCTATGTAAAATATTTTCTCAACCCAAACGAGCCGTTTTTGCATATATATTTCTCTACAAGTGGGTTTTCTCGACATCACTGATCACAAATATCTGCCCAGTTCACAACATACAATTCTTGTTGTATCCTTTCAAAATATCTGTCCAGTTCACAACATACAGTTCTTGTTGTATCCTTTCAAAATATCTGACCAGTTCACAACATACAATTCTCATTGTATCTCTTCAAAATTTGCTTTTTTGAAATTTTTAACCAAAAATTCCTTATTCCTTATCTTTATATGGAGTAAAACATTGGACCTAATAGAACATTGATCACTTGCACCCAGATGTTCCCAAGATTCCACTGTCTTGATTGTTTCTACACTAGAAGTTAAAAATAGATCTAAAATAACATTGTTTCTAGTAGGTGTCTTCACTAATTGGTTTAGAAAGTCATCTTGAACAGTTTAAAGAAACCTTTCTCCCTTAAAATTTGACTCTAGTATTTCCCAACGTGTATGCTTGAAATTATAGTCACCCATGACTATGGCATCATTAACAGTTGAAATCTTTATCTTATTGTGAAGTTTCTCTCTCATTCCATTAGTATAATGTGGTGGTTTATAGTAAATTCTCAGTAAAAGCTTCTTGCATTTATATCCACAAATAGAAACAAATGGATTCAGTCACCTTGTTATTATCTTTGATATTTTCAACTTCAACAGGATGTAACTCACACTTTATATGTAAGACCACTTAATAAGACTCACTCCTTAATACTGTATCCCTGTATTTCAAATACACTTCTGTCATCAGTGTTTAACCATGTTTCTGTTATTCTCATTATATCAAACAGCAAAGCCAAGAGTACTTACCAAGCCTAATTTAATGTTGTGAAAGATTTAACCCTTAAATGGTAGCCATCATCAACTGATGCTACTACCTTCAACATTTCCACTGTTTAAGGGTTAACTAAAGCCAATAACAAATTACTGTTAGCTTTTATGAAGTGATTCTTAATAAAAACATGTAATATTTTTTGAGTAAGCAGTGGTGATCCTCGAAGAAATATAGTCAACATCTAACTGTATGTGGTTTCATCATATTCATCAAGATACTCCAGTTTCAACATCTAACTCTTTATGATTTTGTTATGTTTCTTACTTGTTTGTAAGACATTCCAATTTCAATATCTGACTCTTCGTACATTACCACTGCACTTGTAATTGTTTCCAAGATACTCCAGTTTCAACATCTAACTCTTTATGGTTTCATTATGTTTCTTACTTGTTTGTAAGACATTTCAATTTCAATATCTCACTCTTCGTACATTACCACCACATTTGTAATTGTTTCCAAGATACTCCAGTTTCAACATCTGACTCTGCATATAGTTTCATCATATTTTTGAAATTGTTATAAAAATAAAATAATAAACAACACACTGCAGTATCATCTTCAGGAGTGAGTTGCAGAACATAATTGTGCCTTATTTGTTTTGTTAAATAGCTCATTTTAGGGAAGGCCATCCAACATATTTGTATAGATGTTCACCAAACTTTCATCTGTATTTAGTGTTTTGTTTACATTTAATTATTTTCAAGGATTCACAAATAGCTATGATACTGTTTACTTAAGATAATATTACAGTGTTTTACTGTATATTATACTTCATGTAAATGTTCCATTGTGTCTGAATCTAAAATTCTTTTATTTCATAAGTATCCTTTGTGCTCCATTATTTTATATTATATTTTGTCTTCAGTATAAATATTTTCACATTAAATTTTATAAATTCTTGTTTTTTTTCATTAACCTGTTAACTACCAAGTATTTCAGCTGCTACAATACAACTCTAATGCTTCTTCATTTTGTAACTTTTACCATGACTGTTGACTACCAAGTATTTCAGCTGCTACAATACAACTCTAATACTTCTTCATTTTGTAACTTTTACCATGACTGTTGACTGCCAAGTATTTCAGCTGCTAGAATACAACTCTAATACTTCTTCATTTTGTAACTTTTACCATGACTGTTGACTGCCAAGTATTTCAGCTGCTACAATACAACTCTAATGCTTCTTCATTTTGTAACTTTTACCATGACTGTTGACTGCCAAGTATTTCAGCTACTACAATACAACTCTAATACTTCTTCATTTTGTAACTTTTACCATGATTGTTGACTACCAAGTATTTCAGCTGCTACAATACAACTCTAATACTTCTTCATTTTGTAACTTTTACCATGACTGTTGACTACCAAGTATTTCAGCTGCTACAATACAACTCTAATACTTCTTCATTTTGTAACTTTTACCATGACTGTTGACTGCCAAGTATTTCAGCTGCTACAATACAACTCTAATGCTTCTTCATTTTGTAACTTTTACCATGACTGTTGACTACCAAGCAAGTATTTCAGCTGCTACAATACAACTCTAATGCTTCTTCATTTTGTAACTTTTACCATGACTGTTGACTACCAAGCAAGTATTTCAGCTGCTACAATACAACTCTAATGCTTCTTCATTTTGTAACTTTTACCATGACTGTTGACTACCAAGTATTTCAGCTGCTACAATACAACTCTAATACTTCTTCATTTTGTAACTTTTACCATGACTGTTGACTGCCAAGTATTTCAGCTGCTAGAATACAACTCTAATACTTCTTCATTTTGTAACTTTTACCATGACTGTTGACTGCCAAGTATTTCAGCTGCTACAATACAACTCTAATGCTTCTTTATTTTGTAACTTTTACCATGACTGTTGACTACCAAGCAAGTATTTCAGCTGCTACAATACAACTCTAATGCTTCTTCATTTTGTAACTTTTACCATGACTGTTGACTACCAAGTATTTCAGCTGCTACAATACAACTCTAATGCTTCTTCGTTTTGTAACTTTTACCATGACTGTTGACTGCCAAGTATTTCAGCTGCTACAATACAACTCTAATGCTTCTTCATTTTGTAACTTTTACCATGACTGTTGACTACCAAGCAAGTATTTCAGCTGCTACAATACAACTCTAATGCTTCTTCATTTTGTAACTTTTACCATGACTGTTGACTACCAAGTATTTCAGTTGCTAGAATACAACTCTAATACTTCTTCATTTTGTAACTTTTACCATGACTGTTGACTACCAAGTATTTCAGCTGCTACAATACAACTCTAATGCTTCTTCATTTTGTAACTTTTACCATGACTGTTGACTGCCAAGTATTTCAGCTACTACAATACTACTCTAATACTTCTTCATTTTGTAACTTTTACCATGACTGTTGACTGCCAAGTATTTCAGCTGCTACAATACAACTCTAATGCTTCTTCATTTTGTAACTTTTACCATGACTGTTGACTGCCAAGTATTTCAGCTACTACAATACAACTCTAATACTTCTTCATTTTGTAACTTTTACCATGATTGTTGACTACCAAGTATTTCAGCTGCTACAATACAACTCTAATACTTCTTCATTTTGTAACTTTTACCATGACTGTTGACTACCAAGTATTTCAGCTGCTACAATACAACTCTAATACTTCTTCATTTTGTAACTTTTACCATGACTGTTGACTACCAAGCAAGTATTTCAGCTGCTACAATACAACTCTAATGCTTCTTCATTTTGTAACTTTTACCATGATTGTTGACTACCAAGTATTTCAGTTGCTACAATACAACTCTAATACTTCTTCATTTTGTAACTTTTTCCATGATGTTATTTTAGATCGAAAATGAAACAATTTGTAATCAGGTCAAATGCATGTATGGTGCTGACCTCTAGCATTGAAGTTAGGTATTATTGAGAAGAAATTAACTCGTCCATGGCACTGTGCTACCGATCAGCTTGGATGAGTTATACTTCCTACAGCACTGAACAGGTTAACTGTATGTTATTTTTTCTATTATACAGCTTACAAGCAACCCTAAACCTATATTTAACACCTCTAACTAATTATTAATTACCTGTTCTTCAATAGCTTACAAGTAACCCTAAACCTTTATTTAATACTTCTAACTGATTATTGATTGCCAATTCTTCAATAGCTTACAAGTAACCCTAAAGCTTTATTTAACACCTCTAACTGATTATTATCAGGAGCTACTTTTGATTTGTTTACTATTATCCAACAATTATTTTATAAACTTCAGGTAAGTTATCTAATTTAATTTGTTTACCTTCTTTCTTTTTCTTTATCAAACTTGTAATTCTGATTTAATTTATATTTATCAATGTCTGTTATTATCTGGATCCAAGTAAAACTTTCTCATTCCATCTAATGGTCTTCAAAACTTTCTTTTGTAAATGTTGTCGGTATAACTTAAATATAAAAATTATCGTGCATAATTAAATAATGGTGATGGTCAGGAAAATATTTATCCAAAAATTTGGGTGGCCTTTTCTAAATGTTCACATCAGATTTGTGAACCTGTTTGTAGGTCACATGACCTTTTTAGCAAAAAAAAAACAAACACTTGAAACTCACTGCTGAGGATGATTCTGCAATGCTGAAACATATAGAGCCAATTTTTTAATGGTTATAGGTTGGTTTTAATCAAACTATTTTTAATTGTATATTTATTTTGTGTGTCATTTATTGTTTTTATGTTATATACAAATTCCAAGAAATAATACACTGTTCTAAAGATATTTTGTTTTATAGAGGAGAAAGTATTTCTGTACATTAAGAATCAATGAACTGATGTTTGATAAGTTGTCAGTGTCATTAAAATGATAAAAAGTAAATAGGCTAATGTCTCTTGCTGAATAGAATGGAGTGTTTATGTGGGTTGTTATTTTCTGTTGAACTTAGGTTTGTTTCAGTTTGTAAGTTTTAATGAAATATATAACTGTTCATAGAGAACGTGTGATAATTTGTTTGTGCAGGTCACAACTGATCTCCATCACACTTGTACCTCCAGTCATACAGGAACATCTGCCTCAGCCCCACTAGCAGCAGGAATATGTTCACTTGCCTTAGATGCCAAGTATGTGTTTCTCTGTTTACAAATACTTGCCTTACATGCCAAGTATGTGTTTCTCTGTTTACAAATACTTGCCTTAGATGCCAAGTATGTGTTTTTCTGTTTAAAAATACTTGCCTTACATGCCAAGTATGTGTTTCTCTGTTTACAAGTACTTGCCTTACATGCCAAGTTTGTGTTTCTCTGTTTACAAATATTTGCCTTACATGCCAAGTATGTGTTTCTCTGTTTACAAGTACTTGCCTTAGATGCCAAGTATGTGTTTTTCTGTTTACAGCCAAATAAGATTAAATGTATCTAAACACAGCAATAATTGTTTTATAAATATAATCTATTACTTAAAACTTTACATTTTATTAGGATAATAATCAGTATTTATTTCTTCCAAGAGTAACTTTTTTCATGATAAGTGGAATGAAAATATTGATCGAGTGTGTGGAGTGTTATGTTTTATGTATTTAATGAACTGTGTGATTGTTGGAATTTTTATTAATATTACTAGTATTTAAACTTTTTCAATTAACAATTTCAGGTTAATTATTTATCTATTTCTATAAGATAAGGGTGAGTGATCTGTTACATTTATCAAATATCACATATTATACTGTAAAATGAATACAGGAATGTTATTTCAATATTTTTCCTAGAGGATTATTTGGTTTATCAGGTGCAATGAAATAAAAGTCTTCTGAAAGTATCAGAAGTATTTTTTGATATTCTTTGATAAAAGCAGTGAAAGAATAAAAATAAAGTTTTGTTTATGTGGAACCTACTAACATAGTGACGTATCTGTATGAATGTGATAAAAGAAATATATCTTTTATTTGTATTAATTTCATATTGCAAATAATATGTCTTTGTTTTATTTAATAATCTTCATAATTTTACAGTAAGAAGCTCTCTTGGCGAGACATGCAGCACATTGTGGTGAGGACAGCTCGCATGGCAAACTTGAGAACTCCAGATTGGAAGATCAATGGAGTTGGAAGGAATGGTTTGTATGTTAAAATGTTCATTTGTTAGGTGACTAGTTAGTGTGTGTTTACACTGTATGGTCAGAAGTACTGGAACAATGTATTAAAAGCTAATAATGATCCTGTTCTTGTTGAATATATGTGTAACTTTGAAGGTACATTATTACATTATGGCTTATTAAGATGAAGGTTGCTACATTTAGCTAGCTGAAGTCAAAATGTCTCATATTATGGAACTCATTGATCTTAAAAAATGAAACTATTAATAAGTGCAGCCCTGGTGGTTTTGGTACCAACAGATTCTGGATTGTTTGTTTATACTGAAATCTTTTTTAAGTAATCTGCAGAAAATATGAAAAACTGGATAACTTACTTATGTGAAATGTAATCCTTCACATCCAATAGAAACCACACATTTTCACTAACCCTTTGCATACAAGTGTGTCTTTTTAATGTGCATGTGATGATCTTTTGGTATCACATTAAAAATTTAATTAAACAGTTTTTTCAGTGGTGTCTCTCTGCTTGCCTTGTCATACCTCAGTACACATACCCACCCATTCTCACAATGTCTGATGCTTATTTTAAGCTTGTCTTGTCAAAGAATGAAGTTATCATGAGTGCGAGTGTGTAGGAGGAGTTACTGCACATGGAGGTTATGTTTACCTCCTTAGGCAGAGGTTGTGTTTACCTCCTTAGGTGGAGGTTATGTTTACCTCTGTAGGTGGAGGTTGTGTTTACCTCCTCAGGCAGAGGTTGTGTTTACCTCCTTAGATGGAGGGCTCTTGTTTCATGACAATGTCATCAACCACCAGTGTTGTTCACAATTAACACATAAATTTAGGTGGGAGTTACCTTGAGGCTAATGGCATGTCGTTCTTTCAGGCAAACAAACAAGGAAAATGTTAACATATTGAATGTTGTTTTTTTATAAGATATGAAAATTATTGTTTTCTACATGGTAAATTTTATACAGATTTTAGTTGTCACAGATTTTGGAATAAATTTGTAATTTAGGAGAACTTTTCATGTAAACAACTAATGCTAACTAGTTTGAAAGTTTATAAACAAACAACAGGTTGTTTATGTTGATTTACTTTGTTTCTGTTAGTAAGTCATTCCTTTGGTTTTGGACTTATGGATGCAGCAGCAATGGTGAAACTTGCCAGGAAGTGGAAACCTGTTCCTCCTCAGAAAACCTGTACTTTTCATGCCCATCCCATGAGCAAGTAAGAAACATCTGTAATAAGTTTCAGTGCTATTAGAACAGATATTATGTTATGTTTATATGGTGTTATCCACTGTTATACAAACTAATATCAAATGAAATCAACACTTTAGTTAATATAATATTAGTTAGTAACAGTTTCACAGTAATCCTCTGACAAATAAATAACACAGTTACACAGTAATATTACTTCATATCTACACTATGATATACTCACAACTTATACTTGGAAAATCCTGAGTCATTCTTCTCTTAAAGTGACAGACGACTGCATCTAACTTCTTATATTCCTTAAATGTACAGTGATGAAACATTGGAGGTAACAATCAGAGTAGTATAAACAATAATGTCTGTTAATCAACTTCCATTATAATAGACCATTGTAAAAATATTGTTCTACAGAAGATTAAAAACCTGATTCATCAATGAATGTTCAATGGAAAAATTAATTGTAATCCCTTAGTTTACATGACATTCAGAATTTATAGACTGCAAATACAAGGTAAAAGACGCTAAAAATAAATCAACATTTAAACAATATTTCAAGCACACTTCTTGAATTCTAGTTTATAGATTGCCATATTACCTAATTGCATAAATCAGCTACAATAGACCTATCCACACATGTAATATTAAATGAACTCCATGAATTAAAGTATGTAAAAAAGAAAACATATTAGGAATGAGAATCTTACCAAATTATAATAATTTTATCAGTGAACACAAGCACAACGTTTCAGGTGACACTTCACATTATTTTACTCAACATTAACATACACCTCAATAATTTAAATAAACAAGAACATAACAAAACACTAATTAACTCAACTGCCTTGTGAAATCAAGTTATTCCATTCTAACATGATTCATGAAAAGTCTACAGAAATCTCTTATACCTTAAACCTTTGTTATAATTCTTGGGATGCTGGAACTACTTTCTACCCTCTCTTAACAGACTCATAACAACTGTTTTAAAATGTATTATACCTTCTGAATTTACAGAATCACATTACTATTTAAATAAAATTGACTTTCAAACATTCAGGAGATTCTGAGCATTTTAAATGAATTCTACTTGATCTTACAGAAGTCATTTTTTACTCCTGCCATAAGTTTTAGGATCATGTCAGTAGAATGAAATAAAATCAGTTATTTACATATCCAAGTCATGCATGTGTTTATTTAAATTGTACTACAAAAACCAAAAAAACATTACACTTATTTCTTTGTCAGTTTATGTATCTACTTAAGTGCTCATCAGTTCCCCACTTATTAATAAAACTTGTTTATACTCTAAACAGGCACTGAGTAGCAAGCAATACATCTGTATATATATATGTTTATACTCTATACAGGCACGGAGTATCAAGCAATACATCTGTATATATATATGTTTATACTCTATACAGACACTGACTAGCAAGCAATACATCTGTATATATATATATGTTTATACTCTATACAGACAATGAGTAGCAAGCAATACATATATATATATATATGTTTATACTCTATACAGGCAATGAGTAGCAAGCAATACATCTATATATATATATATTTATACTCTATACAGACACTGAGTAGCAAACAATACATCTGTATATATATATATGTTTATACTCTATACAGGCGCGAGATTATCAAACAATACATCTATATATATATATATCCTTATACTCTATACAGACACTAAATAGCAAGAAATACATCTGTATATATATATATATGTTTATACTCTATACAGGCATGGAGTATCAAGCAATACATCTGTATATATATATATATATATATGTTTATACAGACAATGAGTAGCAAGCAATACATCTATATATATATGTTTATACTCTATACAGACACTGAGTAGCAAGAAATACATCTGTATATATATATGTTTATACTCTATACAGACACTGAGTAGCAAGAAATACATCTGTATATATATATGTTTATACTCTATACAGACACTGAGTAGTAAGAAATACATCTGTATATATATATGTTTATACTCTATACAGACACTGGTAGCAAACAATACATCTGTATATATATATGTTTATACTCTATACAGACACTGAGTAGCAAGCAATACATCTATATATATATATATGTTTATACAGGCAATGAGTAGCAAGAAATACATCTACATATATATATCTTTATACTCTATACAGACACTGAGTAGCAAGAAATACATCTGTATATATATGTTTATACTCTATACAGACACTAAGTAGCAAACAATACATCTATATATATATATATCTTTATACTCTATACAGACACTGAGTAGCAAGAAATACATCTGTATATATATATGTTTATACTCTATAGAGGCAATGAGTAACAAGCAATACATCTGTGTATATATATATATATGTTTATACTCTATACAGGCACTGAGTAGCAAGCAATACATCTATATATATATATGTTTATACTCTATACAGGCACTGAGTAACAAGCAATACATCTGTATATATATATATATAAGTTTATACTCTATACAGACAATGAGTACCAAGCAATACATCTGTATATATATATATGTTTATACAGACACTGAGTAGCAAGCAATACATCTATATATATATATGTTTATACTCTATACAGGCAATGAGTAGCAAGAAATACATCTGTATATATATATGTTTATACTCTCTACAGGCACTGAGTAACAAGCAATACATATATATATATATATGTTTATACTCTATACAGGCACGGAGTATCAAGCAATACATCTGTATATATATATGTTTACACTCTATACAGACACTGAGTAGCAAGAAATACATCTGTATATATATATATGTTTATACTCTATACAGGCAATGAGTAGGAAGAAATACATCTGTATATATATATATTTATACTCTATACAGACACTGAGTAGCAAGCAATACATCTGTATATATATATGTTTATACTCTATACAGGCACGGAGTATCAAGCAATACACCTATATATATATATATCCTTATACTCTATACAGACACTAAATAGCAAGAAATACATCTGTATATATATATATATGTTTATACTCTATACAGGCATGGAGTATCAAGCATTACATCTGTATATATATATATATATATGTTTATACAGACAATGAGTAGCAAGCAATACATCTATATATATATGTTTATACTCTATACAGACACTGAGTAGCAAGAAATACATCTGTATATATATATGTTTATACTCTATACAGACACTGAGTAACAAGAAATACATCTGTATATATATATGTTTATACTCTATACAGACACTGAGTAGCAAGAAATACATCTGTATATATATATGTTTATACTCTATACAGACACTGAGTAGCAAGCAATACATCTGTATATATATATGTTTATACTCTATACAGACACTGAGTAGCAAGCAATACATCTATATATATATATATGTTTATACAGGCAATGAGTAGCAAGAAATACATCTACATATATATATCTTTATACTTTATACAGACACTGAGTAGCAAGAAATACATCTGTATATATATGTTTATACTCTATACAGACACTAAGTAGCAAACAATACATCTATATATATATATATCTTTATACAGACACTGAGTAGCAAGAAATACATCTGTATATATATATGTTTATACTCTATAGAGGCAATGAGTAACAAGCAATACATCTGTGTATATATATATATATATATGTTTATACTCTATACAGGCACTGAGTAGCAAGTAATACATCTATATATATATATAAGTTTATACTCTATACAGACAATGAGTACCAAGCAATACATCTGTATATATATATGTTTATACTCTATACAGGCACGGAGTATCAAGCAATACATCTGTATATATATATATGTTTATACAGACACTGAGTAGCAAGCAATACATATATATATATATATGTTTATACTCTATACAGGCACGGAGTACCAAGCAATACATCTGTATATATATATGTTTACACTCTATACAGACACTGAGTAGCAAGAAATACATCTGTATATATATATATATGTTTATACTCTATACAGGCAATGAGTAGGAAGAAATACATCTGTATATATATATGTTTATACTTATACAGGCACTGAGTAACAAGCAATACATATATATATATATATATGTTTATACTCTATACAGGCACGGAGTATCAAGCAATACATCTGTATATATATATGTTTACACTCTATACAGACACTGAGTAGCAAGAAATACATCTGTATATATATATGTTTATACTCTATACAGGCATGGAGTATCAAGCAATACATCTGTATATATATATGTTTATACTCTATACAGACACTGAGTAGCAAGCAATACATCTGTATATATATATGTTTATACTCTATACAGGCACGGAGTATCAAGCAATACATCTGTATATATATATGTTTATACTGTATGCAGACACTGAGTAGCAAGCAATACATCTGTATATATATATGTTTATACTCTATACAGGCACTGAGTAGCAAGCAATACATCTGTATATATATATGTTTATACTCTATACAGACACTGAGTAGCAAGCAATACATCTATATATATATCTTTATACTCTATACCGACACTGAATAGCAAGAAATACATCTGTATATATATATATGTTTATACTCTATACAGGCACTGAGTAGCAAGCAATACATCTGTATATATATATGTTTATACTCTCTACAGGCACTGAGTAGCAAGCAACACATCTATATATATATATATATATGTTTATACTCTATACAGACAATGAGTACCAAGCAATACATCTGTATATATATATGTTTATACTCTATACAGACACTGAGTAGCAAGCAATACATCTGTATATATATATGTTTATACTCTATACAGGCACTGAGTAACAAGCAATACATCTGTATATATATATGTTTATACTCTATACAGGCAATGAGTAGCAAGCAACACATCTGTATATATATATGTTTATACTCTATACAGACACTGAGTAGCAAGCAATACATCTGTATATATATATATGTTTATACTCTATACAGACACTGAGTAGCAAGCAATACATCTGTATATATATATGTTTATACTCTATACAGACACTGAGTAGCAAGCAATACATCTATATATATATCTTTATACTCTATACAGACACTGAATAGCAAGAAATACATCTGTATATATATATGTTTATACTCTATACAGGCACGGAGTATCAAGCAATACATCTGTATATATATATATATGTTTATACTCTATACAGACACTGAGTAGCAAGCAATACATCTATATATATATATGTTTATACTCTATACAGGCAATGATTAGCAAGCAATACATCTGTGTATATATATATGTTTATACTCTATACAGACAATGAGTACCAAGCAATACATCTGTATATATATGTTTATACAGACAATGAGTAGCAAGAAATACATCTGTATATATATATATGTTTATACTCTATACAGACACTGAGTAGCAAGCAATACATCTGTATATATATATGTTTATACTCTATACAGGCACGGAGTATCAAGCAATACATCTGTATATATATATGTTTATACTCTATACAGACACTGAGTAGCAAGCAATACATCTATATATATATGTTTATACAGACAATGAGTAGCAAGAAATACATCTGTATATATATATATGTTTATACTCTATACAGACACTGAGTAGCAAGCAATACATCTGTATATATATATGTTTATACTCTATACAGGCACGGAGTATCAAGCAATACATCTGTATATATATATGTTTATACTCTATACAGGCAATGAGTAGCAAGCAATACATCTGTGTATATATATATATATGTTTATACTCTATACAGGCACTGAGTAGCAAGCAATACATCTGTATATATATATGTTTATACTCTACAGGCACTGAGTAGCAAGCAACACATCTATATATATATATATATATATATTTATACTCTATACAGGCAATGAATAGCAAGCAATACATCTGTATATATATATATGTTTATACTCTATACAGACAATGAGTGCCAAACAATACATCTGTATATATATATGTTTATGCTGTATACAGACACTGGTAGCAAACAGTACATCTGTATATATATATGTTTTATACTCTCTACAGGCACTGAGTAGCAAACAATACATCTGTATATATATATGTTTATACTCTCTACAGGCACTGAGTAGCAAGCAGTACATCTGTATATATATATATGTTTATACTCTCTACAGGCACTGAGTAGCAAGCAACACATCTATATATATATATATATGTTTATACTCTATACAGACAGTGAGTAGCAAACAATACATCTGTATATATATATATGTTTTATGCTCTATACAGACAATGGGTTTACCAAACAATACATCTGTATGTATATATGTTTATACTGTATACAGACACTGGGTAGCAAGCAATACATCTGTATATATATATGTTTTATACTCTATACAGACACTGAGTAGCAAGCAATACATCTATATATATGTATGTTTATACTCTATACAGGCACTGAGTGTCAAGCAATACATCTGTATATATATATGTTTTATACTCTATACAGGCAATGAGTGGCAAGCAACACATCTGTATATATATATATGTTTATACTCTATACAGACACTGAGTAGCAAACAATACATCTGTATATATATATATATGTTTATACTCTATACAGACACTGGGTAGTAAACAATACATCTGTATATATATATGTTTATACTCTATACAGACACTGGTAGCAAACAATACATCTATATATATATCTTTATACTCTATACAGACACTGAATAGCAAGAAATACATCTGTATATATATATGTTTTTATACTCTATACAGGCACGGATTATCAAACAATACATCTGTATATATATATGTTTATACTCTATACAGACACTGGTAGCAAGCAATACATCTATATATATATATGTTTTTACTCTATACAGACAATGAGGTAGCAAAGCAATACATCTGTGTATATATATATGTTTATACTCTATACAGACAATGAGTACCAAGCAATACATCTGTATATATATATATGTTTATACTCTATACAGGCACGGAGTATCAAGCAATACATCTGTATATATATATGTTTATACTCTCTACAGGCACTGAGTAACAAGCAATACATATATATATATATATGTTTATACTCTATACAGGCACAGAGTATCAAGCAATACATCTGTATATATATATGTTTACACTCTATACAGACACTGAGTAGCAAGAAATACATCTGTATATATATATGTTTATACTCTATACAGGCAATGAGTAGCAAGAAATACATCTGTATATATATATGTTTATACTCTATACAGACACTGAGTAGCAAGAAATACATCTGTATATATATATGTTTATACTCTATACAGACACTGAGTAGCAAGCAATACATCTGTATATATATATGGTTATACTCTATACAGACACTAAGTAGCAAACAATACATCTATATATATATATATCTTTATACTCTATACAGACACTGAGTAGCAAGAAATACATCTGTATATATATATGTTTATACTCTATAGAGGCAATGAGTAACAAGCAATACATCTGTGTATATATATATATATATGTTTATACTCTATACAGGCACTGAGTAGCAAGCAATACATCTATATATATATATGTTTATACTCTATACAGACACTGAGTAGCAAGCAATACATCTGTATATATATATATGTTTATACTCTCTACAGGCACTGAGTAGCAAGCAACACATCTGTATATATATATATGTTTATACTCTATACAGACAATGAGTACCAAGCAATACATCTGTATATATATATGTTTATACTCTATACAGACACTGAGTAGCAAGCAATACATCTGTATATATATATGTTTATACTCTATACAGGCACTGAGTAACAAGCAATACATCTGTATATATATATGTTTATACTCTATACAGGCAATGAGTAGCAAGCAACACATCTGTATATATATATGTTTATACTCTATACAGACACTGAGTAGCAAGCAATACATCTGGATATATATATATGTTTATACTCTATACAGACATTGAGTAGCAAGCAATACATCTGTATATATATATGTTTATACTCTATACAGACACTGAGTAGCAAGCAATACATCTATATATATATCTTTATACTCTATACAGTCACTGAATAGCAAGAAATACATCTGTATATATATATGTTTATACTCTATACAGGCACGGATTATCAAGCAATACATCTGTATATATATATATATATGTGTTTATACTCTATACAGACACTGAGTAGCAAGCAATACATCTATATATATATATGTTTATACTCCATACAGGCAATGAGTAGCAAGCAATACATCTGTGTATATATATATGTTTATACTCTATACAGACAATGAGTACCAAGCAATACATCTGTATATATATATATGTTTATACTCTATACGAAGACTGCAGATTATCAAGCAATACATCTGTATATATATATGTTTATACTCTATACAGACACTGAGTAGCAAGCAATACATCTATATATATATGTTTATACAGACAATGAGTAGCAAGATATACATCTGTATATATATATATGTTTATACTCTATACAGACACTGAGTAGCAAGCAATACATCTGTATATATATATGTTTATACTCTATACAGACGCGGGTTATCAAGCAATACATCTGTATATATATATGTTTATACTCTATACAGGCAATGAGTAGCAAGCAATACATCTGTGTATATATATATATATGTTTATACTCTATACAGGCACTGAGTAGCAAGCAATACATCTGTATATATATATGTTTGTACTCTCTACAGGCACTGAGTAGCAAGCAATACATCTGTATATATATATGTTTATACTCTCTACAGGCACTGAGTAGCAAGCAACACATCTATATATATATATATGTTTATACTCTATACAGGCAATGAGTAGCAAGCAATACATCTGTATATATATATATGTTTATACTCTATACAGGCAATGAGTAGCAAGCAATACATCTGTGTATATATATACATATGTTTATACTCTCTACAGGCACTGAGTAGCAAGCAATAAATCTGTATATATATATATGTTTATACTCTATACAGGCACGGAGTATCAAGCAATACATCTGTATATATATATGTTTTATACTCTATACAGGCAATGAGTAGCAAGCAATACATCTGTGTATATATATATATATATGTTTATACTCTATACAGGCACTGAGTAGCAAGCAATACATCTGTATATATATATGTTTATACTCTCTACAGGCACTGAGTAGCAAGCAACACATCTATATATACATATATATATGTTTATACTCTATACAGGCAATGAGTAGCAAGCAATACATCTGTAAATATATATATGTTTATACTCTATACAGACAATGAGGTACCAAACAATACATCTGTGATTTATATATATGTTTATACTCTATACAGACACTGAGTAGCAAAGCAATACATCTGTATATATATATATGTTTATACTCTATACAGACACTGAGTGTAAACAACACATCTGTCTGTATATATATATGTTTATACTCTATACAGACACTGAGTAGCAAAACAATACATCTATATATATATCTTTATACTCTATACAGACACTGAATAGCAAGAAATACATCTGTATATATATATGTTTATACTCTATACAGGCACGGAGTATCAAGCAATACATCTGTATATATATATGTTTATACTCTATACAGACACTGAGTAGCAAGCAATACATCTATATATATATATGTTTTTTTACTCTATACAGACAATGAGTAGCAAGCAATACATCTGTGTATATATATATATGTTTATACTCTATACAGACAATGAGTACCAAACAATACATCTGTATATATATATATGTTTATACTCTCTATACAGACCGCAGATTATCAAACAATACATCTGTATATATATATGTTTATACTCTCTACAGGCACTGAGTAACAAGCAATACACATATGTATATATATATGTTTATACTCTATACAGAGCCGCGAGTTATCAAGCAATACATCTGTATATATATATGTTTACACTCTATACAGACACTGAGTGGCAGAAATACATCTGTATATATATATGTTTATACTCTATACAGGCAATGAGTAGCAAAAGAAATACATCTGTATATATATGTTTTTATACTCTATACAGACACTGAAGGTAGCAAGAAATACATCTGTATATATATATGTTTATACTCTATACAGACACTGAGTAGCAAGCAAATACATCTGTATATATATATGGTTATACTCTATACAGACACTAAGTAGCAAACAATACATCTATATATATATATATCTTTATACTCTATACAGACACTGAGTAGCAAGAAATACATCTGTATATATATATGTTTTATACTCTCTATAGAGCCAATGAGTAACAAACAATACATCTGTGACATATATATATATATATGTTTTATACTCTATACAGGCACTGAGTAGCAAACAATACATCTATATATATATATGTTTATACTCTATACAGACACTGAGTAGCAAGCAGTACATCTGTATATATGTATGTTTTATACTCTCTACAGGGCACTGGGTAGTAAACAACACATCTGTATATATATATATGTTTATACTCTATACAGACAATGAGTGCCAAAGCAATACATCTGTATATATATATGTTTTATACTCTATACAGACACTGAGTAGCAAGCAATACATCTATATATATATGTGTTTTATACACTATACAGGCACTGAGTAACAAGCAATACATCTGTATAGATATATGTTTATACTCTATACAGACAATGAGTAATAAAACAACACATCTGTATATATATATGTTTATACTCTATACAGACACTGAGTAGCAAACAATACATCTCTGTATATATATATATGTTTATACTCTATACAGACACTGAGGTAGCAAACAATACATCTGTATATATATATGTTTATACTCTATACAGACACTGAGTAGCAAAGCAATACATCTATATATATATCTTTATACTCTATACAGTCACTGAATAGCAAGAAATACATCTGTATATATATATGTTTATACTCTATACAGACATGGACATCAAGCAATACATCTGTATATATATATATATATATATGTTACTCTCTATACAGACACTGAGTAGCAAACAATACATCTATATATATATATGTTTATATACTCCATACAGACAATGAGTAGCAAAGCAATACATCTGTGTATATATATATATGTTTATACTCTATACAGACAATGAGTACCAAGCAATACATCTGTATATATATATGTTTATACTCTCTATACAGACGCGGGTATCAAGCACAATACATCTGTATATATATATGTTTATACTCTATACAGACACTGAGTGTAAGCAATACATCTATATATATATATGTTTATACAGACAATTGGGTAGCAAGAGATACATCTGTATTATATATATGTGTTTATACTCTATACAGACACTGAGGTAACCAAGCAATACATCTGTATATATATATGTTTATACTCTATACAGAGACACGAGAATTATCAAAGCAATACATCTGTCTGTATATATATGTTTATACTCTATACAGACATGAGTAGCAAGCAATACATCTGTGTATATATATATATATATGTTTATACTCTATACAGGCACTGAGTAGCAAGCAATACATCTGTATATATATATATGTTTGTACTCTCTACAGGCACTGAGTAGCAAAACAATACATCTGTATATATATATGTTTTATACTCTATACAGGCACTGAGTGCAAGCAATACATCTATATATATGTTTTTATACTCTATACAGGCAATGGCAAAGCAAATACATCTGTATATATATATAATGTTTATACTCTATACAGGCAATGAGTAGCAAACAATACATCTGTGTATATATATACATATGTTTATACTCTCTACAGGCACTGAGTAGCAAGCAATAAATCTGTATATATATATATGTTTATACTCTATACAGGCACGGAGTATCAAGCAATACATCTGTATATATATATGTTTATACTCTATACAGGCAATGAGGTAGCAAGCAATACATCTGTATATATATATATATGTTTTATACTCTATACGGGCACTGAGTAGCAAGCAATACATCTGTATATATATATGTTTTATACTCTATACAGGCGCACTGAGGTGGCAAACAATACATCTGTATATACATATATATATGTTTATACTCTATACAGACAATGAGTAAAGCAAACAATACATCTGTAAATATATATATGTTTATACTCTATACAGACAATGAGTACCAAGCAATACATCTGTTTATATATATGTTTATACTCTATACAGACACTGAGTAGCAAGCAATACATCTGTATATATATATGTTTATACTGTATACAGACACTGAGGTAGCAAACAATACATCTGTATATATATATATATGTTTACTCTCTATACAGACAATGAGGTGGCAAAACAATACATCTGTATATATATATGTTTATACTCTATACGGACACTGAGTGGCAAAGGAATACTTCTATATATATATGTTTATACTCTATACAGACACTGAATAGCAAGGAAATACATCTCATATATATATGTTTTATACTCTATACAGGACAATGAGTAGCAAGCAATACATCTGTGTATATATATATGTATATGTTTATATACTCTACAGGCACTGGTACCAAGCAAGCAACACATCTATATATATATATATATGTTTACTACTCTATACAGGCAATGAGGTACCAAGCAATACATCTGTATATATATATATGTTTATACTCTATACAGGCAAGCAGTATCAAGCAATACATCTGTATATATATATATGTGTTTATACTCTCATACAGGCACTGAGTGGCAAGCAAGCATCTATATATATATATATGTTTTATACTCTATACAGACACCGGAATATGGTAGCAAACAATACATCTGTATATATATATATGTTTATACTCTATACAGGCAATGAGTAACCAAGCAATACATCTGTGTATATATATATACATATGTTTATACTCTCTACAGAGCACTGAGTAGCAAACAATACATCTGTATATATATAAGTTTATACTCTATACAGGCAAGTTATCAAGCAATACATCTGCATATATATATGTTTTTATACTCTATACAGACAATGAGTGGCAAGCAATATATCTGTAGTATATATATATATGTTTATACTCTATACAGGCAACGGAGGTATGCAAGCAATACACATCTGTATATATATATGTTTATACTCTCTCACAGGCACTGGTAGCAAGCAACACATCTATATATACATATATATATGTTTATACTCTCATACAGAGCAATGAGTAGCAAGCAATACATCTGTATATATATATATATGTTTATACTCTATACAGGACAATGAGTAGGTACCAAAACAATACATCTGTATATATATATGTTTATACTCTATACAGACACTGAGTAGCCAAGCAATACATCTGTATATATATGTTTATACTGTTATACAGACACTGAGTAACAAGCAATACATCTGTATATATACATTTGTTTATACTCTATACAGACACTGAGTAGTAAACCAATACATCTGTATATATATATGTTTATACTCTATACAGACACTGAAAGTAAGCAAGCAATACATCTATATATATGTATGTTTATACTGTATACAGGCACTGAGTATCAAGCAATACATTTGTATATATATGTTTATACTCTATACAGAATGCAATGAGTAGCCAAGCAATACATCTATATATATATGTTTATACTCTATACAGGCAATGAGTGGCAAACAACACATCTGTATATATATATGTTTATACTCTATACAGACACACAGTAACCAAGCAATACATCTGTATATATATATATGTTTATACTCTATACAGACACTGGTGGGAAGCAATACATCTGTATGTATATATATAATTTTATATACTCTATACAGACACGCGAGTAGCAAGCAATACATCTATATATATATCTTTATACTCTATACAGACACTGAATAGCAAGAAATACATCTGTATATATATGTTTTATACTCTATACAGACTGCGAGATTATCAAGCAATACATCTGTATATATATATGTTTTTATACTCTATACAGACACTGAGTAGCAAAATACATCTATATATATATATGTTTATACTCTATACAGCAATGGTATAAAGCAATACATCTGATATTGTATATATATGTTTATACTCTATACAAGACAATGAGTACCAAGCAAAATACATCTGTATATATATGTTTTATACTCTATACAGACACGCAATTATCAAGCAAAATACATCTGTATATATGTATGTGTTTATGCTCTATACAGACACTGAGTAGCAAGCAATACATCTGTATATATATATGTTTTATACTCTACATACAGGCCACGGAGTAACAAGAAACAATACATCTATATATATATGTTTATACAGACAATGAGTGGCAAGAAATACATCTGGCTGTAATATATATATATGTTTATACTCTATACTGGGCACTGAGGTAACAAGCAATACATATATATATATATATATGTGTTTATACTTATACAGGCATGAATTGTGAAGCAATACATCTGTATATATATATGTTTTTATACTCTATACAGACACTGAGTAGTAGTAATACATCTATATATATATATATATGTTTTATACT